>NC_069508.1:28445177-28690177 GCF_027579735.1 Bombina bombina
TAGAATTAGGAGGGAGGGCACCCTAAGAGCTCTTCAGTCAGCCTCAAAGAAGCGTGAGTGAATATGTTGTATCTGAGCCCACCTTACCCATCCTAACCACAACACCCCTCATGGCCCAACCCTCAGTCTTTCATAGGCTCTTCCTGATACTGAATCAAAGCCTTGACCCCCAGGTGGAACTCCAGCCTTGAAGGGACATGAAGCCCAATTATTTTTTATAATAATATAAAATGTAATGATTCAGATAGAGTTTACAAGTTTTTAAAAAGTTTCTAAATTTCTTTGTTTTAATGGTATTCTTATCCCTGGAATATTCACATAGCTGTTTTTAAAATCTCTCCCCCCCCCCAGATACACCTTTGTCTCTTTTTCTAGATGTTTAGTTTTGGTTTTAAATGTGTATATGTGTATGAATATACATATATATTTATGTGTTTGTATGTGTATATATGTATGAATATATACATTTATATTATGTGTTTATATGTGTATAAATGTATGAATAAACATATATACACATATAAATTCATAAATATATATCTATACATTATATATATATATATATATACAGTATATACAGTATATATATACACATTTAAATAGATTTCTATCAGCTAGATTACAAATTATGCGCGCTATAGGGAAATTAATGTACGCAACAAAAGTTGCGTTATTTAATCCCCTATAGCGCAGCCATTACAAGTTTTTTAAAACCCGGCTTGTGCGGGCGATATGGTGCTTTTAAGCTCCATACCGCACCAAAAACAAGCGCTGTTTTGACGTGCTTGTGCACGCTTTCCCCATAGACAACAATGATAAGAACGTGTCAGAAAAAAGTCTAACACCTGCGATCGCGGAAAGAAAAGCTGCGTAACGCAGCCCCATTGATGTTTATGGGGAAAAAATTACCCTTTAAACCTAACACCCTAACATAAAACCCTAAATCTAAACACCCCTAATCTGCCACCCCCGACATCACCGACGCCTGCCTACAGTTATTAACCCCTAATCTGCCATTACCGATATTGCCGATACTATACTAAAGTTATTAACACCTATTCTGCCGCACCCCAACATCGCCGCTACTATATTAAAGTTATTAACCCCTATTCCGCCGCTCCCCGACATCGGCACAACTAAATAATTTTATTAACCCGTAAACCTCTGGCCTCCCACATCACTACCACTGAATAAACCTATTAACCCCTAAACCGCCAGCCCCCCAAATCTCAACACCCAAAAATAAACTATTAACCCCTAAACCTAACCCTAAACCTAACGTAACCCTAACCCTAACGTAACCCTAACTGTAACATAATTAAAATAGAGCTAAATTAAACTTACAATTATTAACTAAATAATACCTATTTAAAACTAACTACATACTTACCTGTGAAATAAAACCTAAGCTAGCTACAATATAACTTATAGTTATATTGTAGCTAGCTTAGGTTTTATTTATTTTACAGGTAAGTTTGTATTTATTTTAACTAGGTAGACTAGTTAGTAAATAGTTATTAAACCTACCATAAACCTACCATTACAAAAAAAAAACATTATCCAAAACAATAAAAAGTATTCCTATTCTAATACCCTTTTAAAAAAAAACAAAAAAACTAATCTATAATAAACTACCAAGGGCCCTTAAAAGGGCCTTTTGTAGGGCATTGACCTAAGTTAAACAGATCTTTTGCTAAGAAAGAAAATAAAACACCCCCTAACAGCTACAAACCCCCACCCCCCAAACTACCAAGGGCCCTAAAACCTAACCTGTCTTACACTAAAACCTACCATTACAACAAATAACAAATACTAAAATTACAAAAAATAAAAAAAAACTACCATTAAAAAAATAACAAACATTATCCAAAACAATAAAAAGTATTCCTATTCTAATACCCTTTTTAAAAAAAAAAAAACCCCCAAAATAAAAAACCTTAATCTATAATAAACTACCAAGGGCCCTTAAAAGGGCATTGCCCTAAAGTTAACAGCTCTTTTGCTAAAAAACAAAAACAAACACCCCCTAACAGTATACAAACCCCCACCCCCCAAACCCACAAAATTAAAAGAAAGTAAAACCTAATCTACCCATTGCCCTGAAAAGGGCATTTGTATGGGCATTGCCCTTAAAAGGGCATTTATCTCTTTTGCTGCCCAAGCCCTAATCTAAAAATAAAAACCCCACCCCAAAACGAAAAAAAAAAAATGCATTACACAAAATAACAAATTATCAAAAATAATAAAAATTATTTCTATTCTAATACCCATTTAAAAAAAAAAACAAAAAAAAACTAATCTAGAATAAACTACCAATGGCCCTTAGGGTCTTTTGTAGGGCATTGCCTTAAGTTAAACAACTCTTTTACCTGAAAAAAAATATAAAGACCCACCAACATTACAAACCCCCACCCCCCAAACCCACAAAATAAAAAAAACTATCTAAAAAAACCTAAGCTACCCATGGCCATGAAAAAGGCATTTGGATGGGCATTGTCCTTAAAAGGGCATTTAGCTCTTTTACATGCCCAAACCATAATCTTAAAAAAAAAAACACCCAAAAAACCCTTAAAAAACCTATCACTAACCCCCGAAGATCCACTTACAGTTTTTGAAGTCCCGCTTGAACGATCTTCATCCAAGCAGCGAGAAGTCTTCATCCAGGTGGCCTTTTCAATCTTCATCCCGGCGACGAAGTCCTCATCCAAGCGATGAGATGTTTTCATCCAGGCGGAATCTTCAATCTTCATCCAGATGGCATCTTCTATCTTGATCCCGGCAACGCAAAGCGGGTCCATCCTATAGAATGAGAGCTGCTTAAATCCTATTGACTGATTTGAACAGTCAATAGGATTTTAGCAGCTCTAATACCTATTGGCTGATTCAATTTTTTCAGCCAATAGGAATGCAAGGGACACCATCTTGAATTGTGTACCTTGCATTGAAGATTCAGTGTACGGCGGCGACTGTATGAAGAGGTTGCTCCGCACCGGACGTCTTCAGGATGGACCCGCTCCGCGCGGCCGGGATCAAGATAGAAGATGCCGCCTGGATGAAGAGTGAAGAGGCCGTCTGGATGGTAAGTTTTAATTTAATTTAAATTAGGGAAATTGTAATTTTAATCTAAAGTTAGGGGGCGTTAGGTTTAGGGGTTACTAGTTTAATTTAGTTCATTGCGATGTGGGGGGCTTTCGGTTTAGGGGTTAATAGTTTACTTTAGTATATTTCGCTGTGGGGGGCTTGCAGTTTAGGGGTTAATATGTTTATTATAGTGGCGGTGGTGTAGGGCTTAATCATTTTAGTATAGTGGGGGCGATGTGGGAGGACGGCAGATTAGGGGCTAATTATATTTAAATGGTGTTTGCGATGCGGGAGGGCGGCAGTTTAGGGGTTAATACGTTTATTATAGTGGTGACTATGTTGGGAGTGGGAGATTAGGGGTTAATAAATGTAATATAGTGTTTGTGATGCGGGAGAGCCTCGGTTTAGGGGTTAATAGGTAGTTTATGGGTGTTTAGTGTACTTTTTAGCAGTTTAGTTATGAGTTTTATGTTACAGATTTGTAGCGTAAAACTCATAACTACTGCTTTTAGATGGCGTTACGGATCTTGTCATTTTAGGCTGTAACGCCGTTTTTTTAGCCAGAACGCAAAACTCATAATACCAGCGCTATGGGAATCCCATTAAAAATCGTAATTTTTAAGATTGCGGTACTGACGTTGCGTTACAGGCTAAAAGGCTTGCGGTAAAGCTATCCCGACAACACTTGTAATGGCTGTGGTGCTGTTTTTACGCAAAAAATACCATCTTTTCATCGTTAAAAGACGAATGCACAGACTTGTAATCTAGTTAATAAATGTGTCACATAGGATCCCTATGTAAAAGTTTTTTTTTCTTTCTTACATCTCATTTCTTCTCACTTTGAGCCCTTATAACTTATCTGTGCAATATTTTTTTTATTGCACAGATAAGTTATTTTTTTTTTGTGCAATTTTTTTCTCTTATCCAGAGGTCTGAGTTTGTAGTGTTTACCAATGCGCAAAATGCGAACATGACTTCACTGACTCATTTACTATCCAATTTTAATATAAGTAGTTTTCACGTGCTCACAAGAAGGTACTAGTGCAAAGGAGCGTTGTGTTCCGTATTTAATCTAGCCCAGTATGTTTCGCTTGATAATGATCTATATGTGCATGTGTGCACATGCACAGAACTAGTTTTTGTGCATATATCCCTAGATTGTTCATAAAGCTACTGAAAATGTGCAAATGATGGACAGTATCATATTTATCTCTTGTGCAGTAGTTTATTATTATATTATTTTTACAAACTGATGTTTTAATAATGTTTGATATTTTATTATTTTATAATAATGGTTAGTTTTGTTTGATTCATTCATTTGGAGTAATTTAATTATGATCATATAGCAGTAAAAAAAATAAGAATATATTTTGAGTCTATATAGAAACAATGGAGATTTTATAAACTAAACGTTTGAATATAAATTCCTTACTGAAGTTAATGTTTTTTTTTGTTTTTGTTTTTTTGGGGGGAGGGGGTTTCTCATTTTTAGCTAATGCAGCATCAGTGGAGGCAGACCGTAGAATTTAATTTCAAAATTAATATTATAATTATATTTTTAAAAAATTCCATTTTAATTTGAGGATTTTAACTTTAATTATTTTGCTCATTAAATATAATAAATACATAGAAACCTGTTACTTTTTATTATTAAACAAATGATTATTTTTCAGAGGGATTACGATTTTCAGCAACAGACAATCTAGATGCAAATGGTCTCATTGACGCTTTCAACGGAATTTCAGCTGGAAACGGAAATCTTTCTCAGCAAAGCATCCAGGTACAAATTATTTTTTTTCATTTGTTTTAATAATTTATTTATTAAAGGGGCATTAAAAACTTTGAGATGGTAATATAAAAGGATACATTGTATATGTAAAAAAAAAAGTCTGCAATATACTTTTATTATTTATTTTGTACCCTTCTCCTGTAATTCCATTCTAAATTGTGAGCTTTTCAGTTCCTGTTAGAAATGGAAGTGCAGAACACTGTTATATTCCCCATAGCTATTGGCTGCACACTCTAGTGACCTATTCATAAAACTGTCTCTAATTGGCCACAGCAGAGAAGGTAAACCTAAGTTACAACATGGCAGTTCCCAGTTTTTATAGACATTAAAACTTTACACTTATTTTGTAAATATTTAAACAGTTAATAAAACTTTAAAAAAATGCATCTACTTGTTACTCTCAGACTAATCTTTTTTTGAATGCATCATTCTATCTAGCATTTGCTTAGTGTTTAATGTCCCTTTAAAATCTGCCCTTTGTTCTCCATGCATTGGGCTTTTCATGAATTAAAGGAAATCACTGATAACTCAAACCCTGTAATATTTAAAGGCACATCATACACTAGATTTTTCTTTGCATAAATGTTTTGTAGATTATCTATTTATATTGCCCATCGGGGGTGTTTTCTTTTTTTTTTTAAATGTATAGATTTGCTTTTTTTTTATAACATTGTGATGATTTTCAGACTCCTATCCAAGCCCCACAGTTTCAGATGCATACACGCGTCTACAGACTCCTGCTGACTCCTGTTTATGTTATCTGTCTTTTCATATATAGGGGAGGGGGGGTCTGCTCTTTTTGATTTCCAGCCCATTACAGTGGGTGTCCCAGTTTACCTCATGAATATTTTTAAACAGGGAGCTTCTAAGTCAGTTTTTAAATGGTTTTATACAGGATTTTTAGATCAGTATCTGTGCATATTCTTCTTTATAGAAGTTTCTATTACATGCAGTTATATGAAAATGAGTGTATACTGTCCCTTTAAGCTCACTATGTTGCACTACTGTGGTCTTGGTTAAATTGAGTAAATCCCTCAGCAAATAGAAGTTTCTTAGAGGACAAGTAAAGTTAAAATTAAATGTTCATGATTTAGACAGAACATGCAATTTTAAACAACTTTCCATTTTGCTTTACTATCTAATTTGCTTCATTCTTTTGATATCCTTTGTTGAAAAGCATGCCTAGGTAAGTTGAGGAGCAGCAATGTACTACTGGGAGCTAGCTGGTAATAGGTGGCTACCCATATTTGCTCTTATTATTGGCTCATCAAATGTGCTCAGCTAGCTCCCAGTAGTCACTGCTGCTCTTTAGCCTAACTAGGTTTGTTTTTCAACAAAAGATAACAAAAGAAAAAAGCTAATTATATAATAGAAGTAAAAGGGATACTTGTTTAAAATTACTTGCTCTATCTGAATTGCAAAATAAAAATTGTGGGTTTAATATTCATCTAAGTTAAAATGCTAGAAATCTAGGGTGCTTCCTTAACATTATGGATGCTTGTACAGGAGAATATTTTCCATATTCCAATATCAACTCTATGAAGATTAACAATATATTTAGACTTTTACAGAATTCTAACCTATATATGTATCAGCTGATTATTTATTACTAACTTATACATAACTCTTTAATAAAATTCCCCATATATCTGTGCCTAGAACCTGTTTCTACCAACCTCTTTTTTATTAAAGGGATAGGAAAGACAAAATTAAACTTGCATGATTCAGATAGAGCATGTCATTTTAAGACACGTTTACATTCACTTCTATTTTCAAATGTGCTTCATTCTCTTGGCATCCTTTGTTGAAAAAGAACACGCACATATAGGAGCCAGTTGCTGATTGGTTCATGGTTGCACATATTTATCTCTTATTAATGGCTGACTAGATGTGTTCAGCTAGCTGCCAGTAGAGCTTTGCTGTTCCTTCGGCAAATGAAGAATGAAGCAAATTTGATCATAGAAATAAATTGGAAAGTTGTTTAAAATTGTTTGTTTTATCCAAATCATGAAAGAAAATGTGGGGGTTTCCTGTTCCTTTAAAATAAACAGAGACACGTTATATTTCTACCTACATAAGGTTATATAACCTATTAGTCTTCAAAATATATTATTGTTTTTAGACTTAATATAAATTAAATGAGATGTTTTTTCTTAAGGTGTTTACAGCCTAGGTGAAATGTGGTAATCTCTATATAGATATGTTTTTCCTGTATTTTTTTTACAGTGTCCTGTAATAGCTCTTTTAACTTTTTTTGTCATGTGAAACAGATGTTTAAACCATGACCTTAACTAAACATATGAATACTGCTGTATTCTGTGTAGAAAAGCTACGTAAACAGGTGACAGTAGCATAAATTAACGCCACAGTGGGGAAGATATATTTTTTCTAAAATAGCTGGTTTTGTTCATAGATCCTCCCCAGCCACAATTCAACTGTCGATACTTTACTATTAGGCCTTGTGTGTAGAGAGGGATAGCATGAGCAGTTCTACAGGGTCAGCCCATTTAAATGGGCATCTCCTTAAAAACAATAAGTGATGGCTTTAGTAAGCAAAATGTCAAGTACAAGGGTTACTCTAAATGTATTAATACAATATAAGCAGGGGACAAAAAAGAAAACGCTCTCTGGAAGTGTTTAAAAGGTAAACACTGTTTAGTAAGCAAAACAAAAATAATATATAATGTCATTTAGAATTGAATAGAAACAAATTTACACTGGAGTGTCCAAAACACATACAATGGATTGAATCCTTCACATTTAAACTTATAGTTGTGCAATATCTTGAAGAATTTTTGTAACATTAAAAAATGAATCAGTTTTTAGAAAATGTTGCTGAGTTTTTATTTTCCTGGAAAAATAAAAAATCAAAATCAAAATCTGAATTGTTATTTAGTGTGTTTAATTCTTAATAGGTAAAACCCATGTATGTTAATACATAATTTAGAAGTGCCACTTTTTGTCAACTTTACATTAAAAAGAAAAACAAATTAAAGGGATAGGAAAGTCAAAATTAAATTTGCATGATTAAGATAGAGCAGGTCATTTTAATACACTTTTAAATTTACTTCTATTTTCAAATGTGCTTTGTTCTTTTTGTATCCCTTGTTGAAAAAGAATACGCACATATCCTACAATAGTGGGAGCTAGCTGCTGATTGGTGCCTGCACAAATTTGTCTCTTGTGATTGGCTGACTAGATGTGTTCATCCAGCTGCCAGTAGTGCAAAGTTGTTCCTTCAACGAAGGATAACAAGAGAATAGAGCACATTTGATAATGGGAGGAAATTGGAAAGGTGTTTAAAATTGTATGTTCTGTCCAATTCATAAAAGACAATTTTTGTTTTTTCTGTCCCTTTAAGTTTAGAATGACTATATGGATGTTTACATGTTCTCATTAAAAACAATACCATATTTGTTGACATTTTCGGTTTGTTATAAGTCCTAGTTAAAAAAACTGTTCTAGTTGGTTCACTCTTGTGATTTTTTTAATGGTTTTGTTATTTCAAGGTCTGACCAACAGACTAATTAATTAACTCTGTAATAAATTGCATATATTGTCTGATATGTAATATTTATTTGTGTACTAATGATTATGGTAATCAGTGTGTAAATAATAATTCTTATTTTGAACAGTTGGAAAGCAATGGCAATAATATCAAACCTACTAATTGCTTAACTGGAGAGGTTCATGTTGACCAGACAGTCGGCATTAAGACATATTTTCTAGTCACTTGGCAGAGTTCAATGCCAAGAATCACTTTAACAGATCCCAAGGGAACCATATATGCCAATAATCAGTTCAAAAGTGATCCGTATTCTAAATCAGCCAGACTGGAAATCCCTGGAAAAGCAGAGGTAACATAGAGAATATTATTATAGATATGGCAAAAAAGTTTATTTTGTTTGTTTGTTTTTCTGATAATTATCTATTATTAATTGTAATAATATAGAACTTCCATATCACTCTGTATTGTAATGGAAACCTAAATGGTAAACTTAGATTACACCCAGAATACTAATATCGCACTTCACAGGATATCAGTATCTCATAATACTCAAAAGTTAAGACTTTTTTTTTTTTTTTTTTTTTTTTGAGTTAGAATGATCAATTGGCATTACTGGAGAAATCAAATGGTGAGAAAAAAAATAATATACACAAAGCCATACTGATAACTGTCTCAGTCTAGAAATTAAACACAAATAGTGAAATGCAGTTTTCTCAAGAACAATAATCACAGGATCAAAGCAGTTTTGTAGACACTTTAGAAATTAGAATTGGTCCAGAAATCGCAGCTTGACACTCTCAGCCGTCTGCTGGCTGAACTCTAAACAGCTGCTGTCACTCTCTGTCAGATGAGCACACACACCACAATAGACAGCAATTCAATCAGCATTAATGTTTTAAATACAGTTTCTATTTTACTGTCAACTAGTTATTGATTGTGTTTATTAAAGGGACAGTCTAGGCAAGATTAAACTATCATGATTCAGATAGGACATGTAATTGTAAACAACTTTCCAATTTACTTTTATCATTAAATTTGCTTTGTTCTCCAGGTATTCTTAGTTAAAAGCTAAACCTATGTAGGCTCATATGCTAATTTCTAAGCCCTTGAAGGCCGCTTCTTAACTGAATGCATTTGACAGTTTTTCACAGCTAGAGGGTGTTAGTTTGTGTGTGCTATATAGATAACAATTGTGCTCATGCATGTGGAGTTACTTATTAAACGGCACTGATAGGCTAAAATGCAAATCTGTCAAAAGAACTGAAATAAGGGGGCAGTCTGCAAAGGTTTATATACAAGGTAATCACAGATGTAAAAAGTATATTAATATAACAGTGCTGGTTATGCAAAACTGGGAAATCTACACTATATTTGCATTTGTAATGTCCGTCGCCATCGGCAGTTGCGCATGCATCCTCAATGGAATGTTGGTGGCGCAAGGCAGCCAACAGAATGTTGGCTGCGCGCAGCCAAAATAATCCACCGGGATTCAGCGAAGGCAAATGGAGCAATACAAAAAAAAAAAACACAGCCTGCACGAAGTATAACAAAAAAAAACGATCCTCCCACACAAAGTATTAACACATACACCGCAAACCCACACATCGAAAAATAATAAAGTAATTAACCCCTTAATGCCTTAACCGTCAACCACCCACATCGCAATAAACCTAATTACCCTATTAACCCCTAAACCACAAAACCCCCACATCGCAATAAACCTATTAACCCTATTAACCCCTAAACCGCAAAACCCCCACATCGCAATAAACCTAATTACCCTATTAACCACTAGACTGCAAACCCCCCTGTCATGAGATGCAGGACATATGCAGGACACAGCAATGATGGTACAACTCTATTTTATTGCAGAGCATAACAATACACATCTAGTCAGGTTGATTGTACTAAACTAACTGCGACACAGACACCGGACCTAAGCCCTCCCCCCAAACTAGTGACATCACATCCTGCTCTCATCACATCTTCCCCTTTTTCAAAGGCGAAGCATACGTTTGCATATAACAAATATCAAGGTACACAAACAGAGTATACCACAACATTTTTGTTTTTGAACATTATATAAACAAATAGGTTAGAAAACATGAACAAATAAATTACATCCTGACTTGGACATCGGGGTAGACTACCCTAGTCCACAGTGACCATGGGATTATTCTGCCCATACTTCCAGTCACTGTTCTAGCTAAAGTCAGTCCCTATATCGGGCCGGAAGTTTCACCACTCTTCCGCTTGATGTAACTTTGCATGAACTGTCCTCTGATACAGAAGATGGTGAACAAGAGTCCGCTGGAGGCAAAGATATATCCCCGTTGTGGTCTTGCTGAGGGGAAGGCACCTCTCTTAGAACAGGGGATCCCACCAGCGGTGGTACTGAGGCATCCAGTTCCAGACTCTCAGGTACAGACTGAAGATGTCTTCGGTTACGGCGTGTAACCGTCCCTCCCTCCGTAAGGACTGTATAAGACCTTGGTTCTGGAGAGCGGCCAACTACCGTATCAGGCGTCTTCCATTTCTTCTCATCATCCAGTTTAATTCTGACACTTTGGCCCGCTTTCAGTTCCTGTAAGGGCCTGGCAGAATGTCTCCTGTCGTAGAAGAAACGATAACCCTTTTTGGCCTCTTCATCCCTCCTAAGGACTTCGTCCCGAGGAACAGGGCCAGGCGGCTTGAAGACACCCACTGAGGGTAAAGTGGTGCGAATCTGGCGTCCTAGCATCAGCTGAGCCGGGCTAAACCCGGTGGCTTGAATGGGCGTCGCCCTGTATGACAAGAGGGCTAGGTACGGCTCAGATTGCTTTAGAATGAATTTTGTTGTTTGAACTGCCCTTTCAGCCATTCCGTTGGCCTGCGGATAATGTGGACTTGACGTGGAATGTACAAAATCATACTCCCTGCTGAAAGCACTGAACTCAGCAGAAGCGAACTGCATACCATTATCACTCACTAGCTCCATTGGAATGCCCCAGCGGGCGAACAAGCTCTTCAGGCAAATGATAACGGCCTGACTTATGATATCATTCAGGGGTGCAATCTCCAAATACCTGGAATAGTAGTCGATCACAACAAGGAACTTTTTCCCGTGCAGTTCGCACAAATCAGCAGCTATTTTCTGCCACGGCCCTGCAGGCAGTGGAGTAGACATCATGGGCTCCCTTCTCTGAGTAGGCCGGCGTTCCCGGCAAAAGTCACATTTAGACACGTGATTTGCAATGTCGGAGCTGATCCCAGGCCACCACACAGCTGTAGCTGCCCTTTCTCTGCACTTGGTAATGCCTAAGTGGCCATCGTGAATCCTGTTTAACATCTCCTTCCTCATGCTGACAGGAATTACAATGCGGTCTTGGAACAGCACCAACCCCTCCAGCTACGTGAGCTGCGACCTCTCTGGCTGGTAAGCGTTTAAAGACATCCAGGCTGCCCGGCTCTCGGGCCAGCCTTCTTTTATGTACCTTATAACTTCTTGCAGATCTGTGTCCAAATATGTCTCTTTCTTTATCTCTTCCAGTTTCCTTGAAGAAATGGACTTAGAGGCCACAATTGAATCAACATACACTTTCACATCCGATTCTGTGGAGGATTCTTCAGCAGCAGCCAGCGGGAGCCTGGATAGTGTATCCGCCACAACCAGTTGTTTCCCCGGCACATGCACTGCCTGAACATTGAACCTGAGCAGTCTCATTAAAAGTCTCTGGCATCTCAAGGGTGTTTTGTCAATGTCATAGGAATTGATTAGAGGGACTAGCGGTTTGTGGTAAGTTTCCAGACTAAATTTCTCCAAACCCACTAGATAACGCTGAAAGCGCTCACAGGCCCAAACTGCAGCCAGGCACTCTTTCTCAATTTGAGCGTATTTTGACTCCGCAGCCGTCAGTGTGCGGGAACAGTAGACGATGGGCTGTAGTTTATTCTCATTTAACTGCAGGAGTGCAGCCCCCAACCCATAACTGCTTGAATCGGCACTAACCACAGTCTTTTTTGAAGGGTCGTAGAACCCCAGCACTGGGGCAGACCCCAGCAGGGACTTGGCCTGCAGGAAAGCCTTTTCTTGTGAAGGTCCCCAGACCCAGGCAACGTCTTTCTTAAGCAACTCTGTGATAGGGTGTAAAACTGTTGATAAATCTGGAAGAAACTTGCCCACGTAATTTACAAGGCCCAATATTTGTCTCAGCTCATGTACATCAGAAGTACTTTTCATCTGTTCAATAGCACAAATTTTCTCGGGGTCTGGCTTGATGCCATCCCCGTTGATGATATGCCCAAAGTAGCATAATTCAGTTTTCCTAAAATGACATTTTTCTTTATTCAGCTTCAGCCCAGACT
The DNA here is from genome assembly GCF_027579735.1 of Bombina bombina. Lineage (NCBI taxonomy): Eukaryota > Metazoa > Chordata > Amphibia > Anura > Bombinatoridae > Bombina > Bombina bombina. The sequence continues at coordinate 28,457,900 of NC_069508.1, forward strand.
CTTTGATAGCCTTTAGCACACAACTTAAACGCTGATCATGCTCCTCCACTGTAGACCCATACACTAGAATGTCGTCCATGACGACCGCTGTGCCCACGTGGTCACTCAGGAGAGAACTCATTTCCCTTTGAAAGATTTCAGGAGCGGAGGATATCCCAAAGGGGAGTCTGCAGAAGCAGAACCGACCTACCGGTGTGATAAAGGTAGTCAGTTTGCGGCACTTTGGATCCAGGGGGATCTGCCAAAAGCCGCTAGAAGCGTCTAATGTGGAAAAGAACTTCGCCCCAGCCAACTTTGGAGCTATATCTTCTAATGTCGGCAGCACAAATCTCTCTCTCTTCACTGCCTCATTCAACCTTTTCAGGTCCACACAGATGCGCACCTTTCCATTTTTCTTTGCAACTGGAACAATGGGGGCACACCAATCAGTCGCTTCAACAACCTCTTCAATAACCCCCATAGACTTCATGCGCATAAGCTCTTTCTCCACTTGAGGCATGAGCGGGAACGGAATTCTACGAGGAGTAGAAATACTGTATGGGACTGCGTCACTTTTAAGTGCTATATGGACTGGTTTTCAATTCAGTAGGCCCAATTCGCCAAACATATCTTCGGAAATCTCATTCACTCTGGCCACGAGGCCCAAGTCGCAGGCTGCTTTTCTGCTCAATAAATTATTAACACACTGACCTCGAATCACATGCACCCACATGGTGAACTTTCTTTGCTTGTACTCACAGCTGGCAAGAAATTTCCCCACACAATCAATGCGGCCACCAGGACTATTTGTAGTAACCTTCGCCAGCTGGGGCTGTCGAGGTAGTTTCATAAATTCAGCAAAAGACATTACAGTGATATCTGCTCCTGTGTCAATCTTAAAATCAACTTTGTCTCCCATTACAGTAAAAGTAACTTTCCAATCTTCCTCTGAGCTTGGCCGTTCCACAACGGACCCCACAAAAGACACTTACTGACCCTCCTGGTCACTGTCCACCTGCATCTCCTTAATGTATTCAGTTTTACACACCACTTCAAAATGGCCCATTCTGTTACATTTTCTGCATCTTTTATCTCTGGCCGGGCATATAACACTCTGATCATGGGCCCGGTAGCACAGTGTGCATCGGGCATGTTGCGCCCATCCACTTCTAGGCCTTTCCAGTACTTTAGATCTACCGCTCACACTGTGCCTTTCACTAGCAGTCTTCCTGGACTGTTGCACTTCATCCACAATACTCTCAGACCTCAGATCAGCACTTTGCTTTTTCACCAGTTCACTCTGGCGGGCCATCCTAATATCCCCATCTAACATTAAATCAGGCTCTAACTGCAGCTTCAGGGAGACTTCAGCATCTGCAATTCCAATAACTATTCTGTCTCTGATTTGCTCTTCTTTAGCAACACCAAACTCACAGAATTCAGCTAGTTCATACAGGCTGCGCACAAATGACTCCACAGATTCTCCCACACGCTGATTATGTTTGTGAAAACAAGCTCTCTCATGAATCACATTTCTTTTGGGCACAAAGTGGGCACTGAGTTTATCCATAACTATATCAAAGTCAAATTCTTCCCCTTCTTGGAAAGTAAAAGCATTGAACACTGGCTCCACATCTTTCCCCATAGAGTATAAAAGAGAATTAACTTGTACTTCACCACTCTCCTTGTTCAATTTGGATGCAATCCTGAAGCGCTGAAACCGCTGACGCCATGTGGGCCAAGCTGCAGGCTGAGAGAAGTCAAAAGGCTCAGGTGGGGTAAACTTTGACATTGCAATCGATCAGGAACAGAAGCGCAGTCCAGAACTTCTGACACCATGTCATGAGATGCAGGACATATGCAGGACACAGCAATGATGGTACAACTCTATTTTATTGCAGAGCATAACAATACACATCTAGTCAGGTTGATTGTACTAAACTAACTGCGACACAGACACCGGACATAAGCCCCGCCCCCAAACTAATGACATCACATCCTGCTCTCATCACACCCCACATCGCAATAAACCTATTAACCCTATTAACCCCTAAACCGCAAAACCCCCACATCGCAATAAACATAATTAACCTATTAACCCCTAGACTCCAAAACCCACACATCGCAATAAATCTATTTACCCGATTAACCCCTAAACCGCAAAAACCCCACATCGCAATAAACCCAATTAACCTATTAACCCCTTATACCGCCAAAACCCACAACGCAAATAACAAATTAAATTACTAAGCCCCCTAACCTAACACCCCCTAAATTAACACAAATTAACTAAACTAAAAAAAATACTATAGTTACAAAAAAAAAAAAAGCTAAGATTACAAAAAATAAAAAAGGCTAACATTACAGAAAATATAAACCAAATTACCAAAGTTTACAAAATTAAACCTAATCCCTATGAAAATCAAAAAATAAAAAAATTAAAATCACCCCTAATCTAAGAATAAACTGCCAGTAGCCCGTAAAAGGGCTTTTTGCAGGGCATTGCCCCAAGATAAACAGCTCTTTTAAAGAAGAAAAAAGTCTAAGTCCCCCTAACAGTAAACCCCCCCACCCACCAAACCCCCCAAAATAAAAGAACCTAACACTAAAAAACCTAAACTACCCATTGCCCTGAAAAGGGCATTTGTTTGGGCATTGCCCTTAAAAGGGCATTTAGCTTTTTACTGCCCATCCCTAATCTAAATAAAACAACCCCCCCCAAAAGAAAACCTTAAAAAACCTAAGTCTAACCCCCAGGTTGGTACTCACTGTTCCTAAAGCCCGGCAGAGAAGGTCCTGTTCCAGGCGGTGAAGTTTTCTTCCAAGCGGCGACCTCTTCTTTCTTCTTTCAGGAGCAATCCGGTGCGGAGCGGAGGGCGGAGCTGAAGACCGATGAGACCCTGGAGATGAAGACCGGCGACCCTGGAACTGAAGACCGGCAACCGCAGAGCCATGGAGCATGGAGGATCCTCTTCGTACGATCGCCGACATACACTGAATAGTGAATTCAAGGTACGCGATTAAAGATGGATTCCGAAAATGGCAGGGTGGTTCCGTCACCACAATAGACTGCCTTTCCGAAAATGGCAGGGTGGTTTGGTGGTTCCGTCAGTACAATAGACTGCCCTCTGGGCAAGCTTTCCCACTAGTAAGTAATAAAGGTATTATCTATTGTTTTAAATAATACAAATTCTAGAGTAGACTGTCCCTTTAAGTTTGATATACAGATAAATAGTGGAAGTGTGCCCTCCAGTGTTTACACTTTATCTTCTCCATGCTGATAAATGATATCATTATAAAGAATATGGTTAACGATCAGTGCCTTTTTTTTTCTTCTTTTTTTAAAAAGGTGCAGGTTGATTATTGATTGATATAGTTTGCTCAGTAACTTTGAGAAAACCAAAGGAACAAGGTTATTTAGAAAGCTTGATTTTTTGCAGCCGCCTCTTGTGGAAATTAGAGTCTGATGATTACAAACATTACCTGTAATGAGATGGCAGAGGTGGTGGCACTCAGTACTGGGAGAACCACCACAAAAAAGCTGTGTTAGCGATACATTTAAGACCAGCTCTTTAATGTGTTTCCAGTTACCTATATTTCCGTCTGCAATGTATTAAATAATTTACATTTAGCTCATTTACATTTATTTTGTCATTTGAAATGGCTGTTGGTTGACTTTTGAAACCACTACCTGTGATGAAAATTTCCAAACTCATATATTAGCTACAGAAAAACTATGTAAACGGACAACAGCAGTAGAAATTAAAGGGACACTGTACCCAAATTTTTTCTTTTGTAATTCAGAAAGAGCATGTAATTTTAAGCAACTTTCTAATTTACACCTATTATCAATTTTTCTTCGTTCTCTTGCTATCATTATTTGAAAAAGAAGGCATCCAAGCTTTTTTTTGGTTTCAGTACTCTGGACAGCACTTTTTTATTGGTGGATGAATGTATCAACCAATCAGCAAGGACAACCCAGGTTGTTCACCAAAAATGGGCCGGCATCTAAACTTACATTCTTGCATTTAAAATAAAGATACCAAGAGAATGAAGAAAATGTGATAATTGGAGTAAATTAGAAAGTTGCTTAAAATTTCATGCTCAATCTGAATCACAAAATAATTTTTTTGGGTACAGTGTCCCTTTAACCTCTCAGTGGGGGTGGTAGAGACAGAAAGTCCAGTCCATTTGAAAGGGTGTTTCTGCATGGTATGCACATTTTATATAAACTACAAATAGATCTTAGAATGTGACACATATATTTGAAAAATAATTGTTAATGGACTCTCCTTCATTTTATATCACAAGCAAATAAAAATAGGCCCCTAATTATATGCATCGTTATTTTAATTAAAGGGACATGAAACCAAACATTTTTCTTTCATGATTCAGATAGATTATACATTTTTAATCAACTTTCCAATTTACTTCTGTTATCAATTTTGCTTCATTCTTTTGGTATCTTTTATCGAAGAAGTGGCAAAGCACTGCTAGGAGCTAGCTGAACACATTTGTAAGCCAATGAAAATGGGCATACAAGATCAGTCACCAATTAGCAGCCAGCAAAAAGCTCCTGAGCCTATCTAGATATGCTTTTCAACAAGAGATGCCAAGAGAATGAAGCAAATTAGATAATAAAAGTAAATTGGAAAGTGGTTAAATCAGCAAGCACAACCCAGGTTGTGAACAAAAAATGGGCAGGCTTCTAAACTTACATTTATTGCTTTTCAAATAAAGATAGCAAGAGAATGAAGACAAATTGATAATAGGAGTAAATTAGAAAGTTGCTTAAAATTGCTGCTATATCTGAATCATGAAAGAAAAAAATTGGGTTCAGTGTCCCTTTAAGGCCTGATTACCTACTGGCTGATAAATAGTTCTCTTACTGCTTAATGGGTAAACAGCAAGACACATGAGAAGCATACAAATATATTTTTTTCTTAGCACAGGAACATATATTAAGAAAAAATGTTATACACTTTAAATGTCCTTTTTAAATTGTATGTTGACTGTATAGATGCCTATAGATAATACTCTATAGAAAATACTCTAGAGATATGGTCATGGTTGTGAGTTCTAAAACATATGTGAAATATATTAACATCAATTTTGTTTTTTAGAGAGGAAGTTGGAGTTACAGCATTTGCAATACATTTCAATACAATCAAGTCTTAGGCATAACAGTAAACTCCCAGGCATCTGATAGTAACGTGCCTCCAATTATTGTCGATGCGCACATGAGTGCAGATGTCTCTGATAGAAATCAGCCCCTTGTTATCTATGCCATGGTAAGCCAAGGCATGATTCCTATAAAAGGTGCCAACGTCACAGCTATTATTGAACCACAGATTGGAAATTCAGTGACTCAACAGCTTCTGGACAATGGAGCAGGTAAGTTAAACGGACAGTCTAGTCCAAAATAAACTTTCATGATTCAGAAAGGGCATGTCATTTTAAACAACTTTCCAGTTTAATTTTATCATCAATTTTGCTATGTTCTCTTGGTATTCTTAGTTGAAAGCTAAACCTACGAGGTTCATATGCTAATTTAGATCTTGATGGCCGCTTCTTATCTGAATGCATCTTGACAGTTTTTCACCACTAGAGGGTGTTTGTTCATGTGTGTCATATAAATAACATTGTGCACACGCACGTGGAGTTACCTAGGAGTCAGTACTGATTGGTTAAAATGCAATTCTGTCAAAAGAGCTGAAATAAGGGGGCAATTTGCAGAGACTTAGATATAAGGTAATCACAGAGGTAAAAAGTATATAAATACTGCAAAACTAGGGAATGAGTAATAAAGGGATTATCTATCTTTTAAAACAATAACAATTCTGGTGTAGACCTTTAAGATTTCTATACTAATCTAACAAATACAATTTTATCTTTTCTGTATGTGAAGGAGAAATGCATAAATAACAGTAGAGTGCTCAATAAAGCATATTGAAAGTACAACGTAAAAAATGTAATCAGAGTATGCATCACATTAATAATAAGCATTAACATTTGTACTAAATGCAACAAAATGAGAATTTACATTACACCACCATCAAATTCTAATTTAAAGTGCACATGGAAAATTTGTATTTATGTAGTTTCAACATAGAAATTAAAATTGTACTGAAAAGTACAAAATGCTAAATTTTGGGGAGTTTAGAGATTACGTCACAGGCTGAAGGTCTTGTATGTTGATTAATCTCTTTTAATAGTGTGAATTGACGCTAGTATGTGACGTGCTCAATTAATCTGTTTTGCGCTGCCATCATATAGATATGTGTGTTTGCCTCTTTAATGGATTTGATAAAGAGAATTAGCAACATAATGGGCATGTGGGTTTGTTAGGTTATAGAGTTTATTAGTGCAAAATTGCATATTATTACTTTTTTAACTTGTATTTTAGCAGCTAGTATTCTGATCCATATTGTGAGTTTGCTTCCTAACATCATCAAGTATCGCAGGGGGTATTTTTTCTGTGTTTTGCCCTTTGCCCAAATGCAATATTCCTTTAAAAACATTTTAGTGTGTTCAGTAAAGTGTTAAAAGGTGTTTTCTGGTGTTTATCAAGTCATTTTAGCTGTGGAATTTGATGTCACCCCGTAAATGTTTAATTAAAGGGCCATAATACCCAAATGTTTAAACACTTGAAAGTGATGCAGCATAGCTGTAAAAAGCTGACAAGAAAATATCTCCTAAACATCTCTATGTAAAAAAGAAAGATATTTTACCTCAAAAGTTCCTCAGTAGCCACATCCCATTGTAAAGGATTTCTAACCAGCATTTTAGTATGTCTGTCCTGGGACAGCTTAGGGGATGAGCCTCGTATTATTTCACCAATCAGGTAAAGGAAGCTTACTATGAAATCTCATGAGAGTTAAGTCAAATCTCATGAGATCACAGTAAGAGTTCATGACCTCAGCACTGCTGATGCTGATTGGCTGCTGTTCATTTCTTCATTATTTTTTTTTATTTATACCTGCAGCTGGGAGCAGCTGAGTATAACTTTTTACACAGAACTTTCTCTGCTGAGCTGAGGAGATTGTGAGGTAAAATATCTTCCTTTTTTACATAGAGATGCTCAGGTGATATTTTCCTGTCAGCTTTTTACAGTTTACTGCATCAGTTTCAAGTAATTTAGCATATGAGTATTATGTCCCTTTAAGCATCGAGAATTTAAATTATACTTCTCAAAATATTGTCTTTTCTTAAAAAAAAACCTTATGGTAAATAAAACGTTGTCTCTAGTTATTAGTAAGAAACCTGTCTGTATTGTAAAATGCATTAGATATCTGCCTAAGGCCTCTCCACTTGTGAGATATTCTAAAATGATCCTCCAGCACTGTGAGATTCCTAGTAAACTATTCAATTCAAAAGTCAAAAGGCAAATTTTGCTTTGCTTCTCCATGCATGACATGAGAGTTCTGCTGCATTTACACTTTGCACTTTCTATTTTGTATTTTATTTTGTATACAGCAGTGTATTTAGGATTGTGATTTTTCAAATTCTGATAATGTCTTAAAAGTTTCTGTGTATCTTTTTTAAATTCAATTGCACTTTGCATGTCTTTTATTTACATTAAAACTGAAAAACTTTCAGCTTCAGTTTCCCAGAGAACATTATTACATTCTATGGGCCAGATAATAAAACATTTTCTAATTTGGAGATGGAATATAGTGCTGATTTACAGGAGCAGAACTCATTGAATTCTCTAAGAAAATGAGAGGAACCTGGAAGTCCCAGAGAGATGAGAGATGCCTTCCATAGAAAGCAATGAATCTCTCTGGGATACAAAATTTCACATGGGAGAGAGAATGTAACTGGAGAACCCCTGGGGCTGATATAAAGGTTCTGTTGGCATCAATTACAAATTAAACTGAAAAGTTTTGACTACAATTTAACTTGCTTTTGTCTATGTTTTAGTTTATATTACTTTTCTGTTAGTTAAAGTAAGTGCATTGTGAATTTTAAGCAAATTTCACCTGCATACAGCTGGTGAGACAAATCAGTGAGACCAGCTTGTTTAAAATGCTTAGAAATGTTCACAAGACTTGTGAGAGAGCATCAGACATACCCTGGGAACACCCCTGTTCAGCCCAGGGAACTTGCCCTGTCCCTCCAACTTTCTGAAACTTTCAGTTTCAATGGAGAAAATGCAAAATGCAATGTAATTTGTAAAAGAAATGTACAAAGTATGATCCTAAGTTATTAAAGTAACACAGAAACGTTCAAAGCATAATGTAAAATCACTGCTAGTTCAAAATTTAAATATTTTTAAATAAAATTAGAAAGTTCAAAGATTAAATGCAATAATAGTGAAAGGAACCAATCTGAAATGTATAGTAATATAAAATGCAATGCACAAAGCGTAACAAAACTTTTATATCATGCAGTGCTATACTGCACTGGGCTGTTCTCTGCTTCACATACATAAATAAGAGAGATCTCGCAGTGCTGGAGAGTTCCGCCCATTTTTCTTTTGAAAATTTGTGAAGTCTGAACTACAATTTCTCTCCAAGGTGGAGAATCTTTGAATATCAGGGCCTAATACATTTGTACAATACAATAGTTTTTCCTAATTTTTTTAAGGTGCGGATATTGTAAAGAATGACGGAATCTACTCCGCGTACTTCTTTATGTTCTCAAATAATGGAAGATATAACTTAAAAGTGCGTGTTGAGGGCAAAGAAGGTAAAATCAACCTGGTACCACCCAAGAGTCCTGCATTCTACGCCCCTGGCTATGTAGAAAATGGTAAGAAACACATTTCATTATTTTGAAAACTGTATGGACAAGAATTATATCATACATAATGAATTATAGCTAAAATATTAACAATTTATTTTTTATTAAATGTTATAAAGCTGCAATACTAAAGTTCTTGTGCTATTGCTTGCTTTTGCCTATGTGTTTATTTCTTGCATATGGTAGTAGTAATGCATTACTGGTCCTGAGCTGAACACAGTTCGTGTTTGGCAGCTAAACACATATTCCACTCAAGATTGTCTCATTGACCTGTGTTCAGCTATGATTAGCTTTATATTAATACTCTTGAGCAGATACGTCATTTCACTCACCAGCCACTTTATTAGGTACACCTGATCAATTGCTTAGTAACACAAATTGCTAATCAGCCTATCACATGGCAGCAACTCAATGCACTTAGGCATCTAGATGTGGTGAAGACGACTTGCTGAAGTTCAAACAGAGCAATAGAATGGGAAAAAAAGGAGATTTAAGTGATTTTGAACGTGGCATGGTTTTTGGTGCCAGACAGCTGGTCTGAGTATTTCAAAAACTGCTTATCTACTGGGATATTCATGCACAACCATCTCTAGGGTTTACGGAGAATGGTCCAGAAAAGAGAAAATATCCAGTGAGCGGCAGTTGTATGGAATAAAATGCCTTGTTGATGTCAGATGTCAGAGGAGAATGAGCAGACTGGTTTGAGATGATAGAAAGGCAACAGTAACTCAAATAACCACTCGTTACAACCAAGGTATGCAGAATACCATCTCCTGTCAGCAAAGAATGGGAAACTGATGCTACAATTTGGACAGGTTCACCAAAATTGGACAATAGAAGATTGGAAAAACCTTGCCTGGTCTGACAAATCTCAATTTCAGCTGCAACCTTTAGATGGTAGGGTCAGAATGTGGCGTAAACAACATGAAAGCATGCATCCATCCTGCCTTGTATCAATGGTTCAGGTTGGTGGTGTTGGTGTAATGGTGTGGGGGATATTTTCTTGGCACACATTGGGCCTCTTAGTACCAATTGAGCATCATTTAAACGCCATGGTATTGTTGCTGACCATGTCCATCACTTTATGAGTACAGTATACAAATCTTCTGATGGCTACTTCCAACAGGGTAATGTACCATGTAACAAAGCTCAAATAATCTCAAACTGGTTTCTTGAACATGATAATGAGTTCACTGTACTTCAATGGCCTCCATAGTTACCAGATCTCAATCCAATAGAGCACCTTTGGGATGTGGTGGAACGGGAGATTCACATCATGAATGTGCAGCCGACAAATCTGCAACAACTGCGTGATGCTATCATGTCAATATGGACCAAAATCTCTGAGGAATGTTTCCAACACCTTGTTGAATCTATGCCATGAAGAATTAAGGCAGTTCTGAAGGCAAAAGGAGGTCCAACTAGCAACGTGTACCTAATAAAGTGGCCTGTGAGTGTATATGTAAGCTATAGTGCAATACAAAATGCTCTATTTTTCAGGTATTTCTTATATGTCCTGTTAAGCACTCTGTAAATGGCAACGTCTAGTCAAAAAGAGAAAATGCCTGTCAGAGCAATTTAATCATCATGATTAGAAGCATCTTTGCTAAAAATAATTCTAGTAAAAGGTATATTTATTTTACTCACAGCATACAGAGCTGCTAGCCTTAGACTGAGTGCACCTATATTCTGAGACAACCCTGTATTACTGGTAGTGACACACTATGTGACAGACGTATCTTGTCACTGCCAGCTCTCTGACCAGATGCAGTCTCAGTGACTTCTTATGGTTTAATGATGTGCACTTTATGTCTCCTATGTATCATAGAATCTATCACTAATTAATACCTGATTGATTTTGCTATTAAGTATTTATAAATTTGTTATTAAATGTGTGAATAGAGACACAATAAGTGTAAAGTTTTGCTCTTCATAAAAGTGTAACTTTGGTTTCCCAATAATAAAAAAACCCCTCATATTTATCTCATATAGGAAACTAATTGACACATATAAATGAGCTATATCATTTATCAAACAATAGCTGTGTGATTGTAGCAGTGTTAGGTCCTGGAGTCTATTTAATTGGAACTTGGAAAACACAAATTACAGGAATTACAGGAAAGTGGATAAAGTAAATAATGAGTGTTTATATTGAAAGGATTTTTGTTGCTACACGAATAATAAAACACCTATATTACAATCTTGTATGTCGATTTAAACTCTATTTTGTCCATAGGGGAAATTGTCTTGAACCCTCCACAACCAGCTGTTAATGTTGATGATCTTATTCTTAACACTGGATCATTCAGTCGAACGGCTACAGGTGGTTCTTTCATGGTATCTAATGTGGGTTCTGGGTCACTATCTGATATCTATAAACCTGAGAGAATAACTGACCTGGATGCAGAGGTTAAAGATACATCAATTGTGTTATCTTGGACAGCAACTGGTGATGATCTGGACCAAGGAGAAGGTATAGTAGTTTACTGAAATCTTATTAGTCAAACACTGTGGGGGAATTCAGGAATGCCTAGGATAAGCATAAGGCTATCCTGCGTAATAATTAATGTCTATGATAAGCATAAAGCTATCCTACATACTATCTAATGCCTAGGATAAGCATAAGGCTATCCTATGTGTTAACTAATGCCTGGGATAAGAAGAAAGCTATCCTGCATACTACTGAATGACTGGGTTACACATAAGGCTATCCTACATACTAGAATTGAAACAATAAATGAGGTTTAAACACAGTACAACCGCTGTGCTAACCTACAAAACAAAAGAGGTGCGCCAAACTAAATAAGTCTAAATATATAGATACCAGTGATAAACCTAATTAAATGTGCCAAAACATGAATGAAAAATAAATATTAAGTGAACAAGTGTAAAACAATATTATGAGATCAATCCTTTCAGATGGGTGTTAACCCAAGATGTATAAAGTTCATCAATCTAGTGGTGAGCTGCTCTCTCCAAGTTGTAGGCAGAAAGTAAAAGTGTCCTGAAAAACAGAAAAAGAAGAGGCGCTCTTTGTGCAGCAAGTTCCAATAACTGAAAATCTACCGATAGTACTCAAGGTAATATACTCACAAACATAAATGCACACACAGTGCAATAGTAGACAGGCCGAAACTTCAGAGCCGTTCGGCTGACTCCTCTATGGCGACTCTGCCAAACAAATGCTGAAGCCCAGGTGCTAGAAACGATAATCCAGTTTCTCCAAACAACCTCCGTGATAGGCTGCAACGAACAGCTTAATAAGGAATCCAATAGCTGTTAGTATAGGGTAATCACAAAACCCACAGGAGCAAGGAAGAGTGATAAAAAGTCAGTTTATTAAAAACATTTAAAAGTTGCTGTGCAGCGCGTTTCTCGGCTAACAATGCCATTTCATCAGGCTTTACAAACCTGGGCTTCAGCATTTGTTTGGCAGAGTCACCATAGAGGAGTCAGCCGAACGGCTCTGAAGTTTCGGCCTGTCTACTATTGCACTGTGTGTGCATTTATGTTTGTGAGTATATTACCTTGAGTACTATCGGTAGATTTTCAGTTATTGGAACTTGCTGCACAAAGAGCGCCTCTTCTTTTTCCATTTTTCAGGACACTTTTACTTTTATCCTACATACTAACTAATTCCTGAGATAAGCATAAGGCTATCCTTCATACCAACCAATGCCTGGGATAAGCATAAGGCTGTCCTACATACTAACTAATGCATGGAATAACCATATGACTACCCTACATACTAATTAATGTCTGTGATAAGCATAAGACTATCCTACGTACTAATTATTGCCTGGGATAAGAATAAGGCTATCCTACATATTAACTAATCCATGGGATAAGGATAAGGCTATCCTGCATACTAACTAATGCCTGGGATAAGCATAAGGCGATCCTACATACTATCTAATACCTGGGATCAGCATAAGGCTATCCTATGTACTAATTAATGCCTGAGATAAGCATAAGGCTATCGTACATACTAACTAATGCCTGGGATAGGCATAAGGCTATCCTATGTACTAATTAATGCCTGAGATAAGCATAATACTATACTATATACTAATTAATGCCTGGGATAAGCATAAGGCTATCCTACATACTAACTAATGGCTGGGATCAGCATAAGGCTATCCTATCTACTAATTAATGCCTGGGATAAGCATGAGGCTATCCTACATACTAACTAATGGCTGGGGTCAGCATAAGGCTATCCTATTTACTAATTAATGCCTGAGATAAGCATTAGGCTATCCTACATACTAACTAATGCCTGGGATCAGCATAAGGCTATCCTACATACTAACTAAAGCCTGGGATAAGCATAAGGCTATCCTACATACTAACTAAAGCCTGGGATAAGCATTAGGCTATCCTACATACTAACTAAATCCTGGGATAAGCATAAGGCTATCCTACATACTAATTAATGCATGTGATAAGCATAAGGATGTCCTACAAACTAATTACTGCCTGGATAAGCATAGGGCTATATTGCATACTAATTAATGCCTGGGATAAGCATAAGGCTATCCTACATACTAACTAAAGCATGGGATAAGCATGAAGCTATCCTACATATGAATTAATGCCTGGGATAAGTATTATGCTAACCTATATACTAACTAAAGCCTGGGATAAGCATAAGGCTATCTTACATACTAATTAATGCCTGGGATAAGCTTAAGGTTATCCTACATACTATTTAATGCCTGGGATAAACATAAGGCTTATGGGCAGACTTGATGGATCTATTGTTCTTATCTACTGTCAACATCTATGCCTCTTTGTAAATATAGGTAATGTAAAAAAACAGATACTGTTAATGTACCATAGATACAAACTAACTGCTTTCACATTTCTGAAAGTTTATATTTTTGCTATCAGCTATGCAGTGCTATTTGGTTTATAACAAATGAGAGGTTATAAATTCTTTAAAAATTGATTTTTTGTTCTGTCTCATTTCTATTTCAGCTACAAGATATGACCTACGAATGAGCACCAACTTCAAAGAACTCAAAGACAACTTTGAAAGTTGTATTTCTGTTAACATCTCCAGTCTTACACCTCAACCAGCCGGATCCACTGAAACATTTACATTTTTACCAGAACACATTAGCATTGCAAATATCACAGTCATTTATTTGGGTTTGATAGCGTTTGATGATGTGTCTCAGAAATCAAAACTATCTAATATAGCTCGTGCTGCAATAATTATTCCCCCACCTCCACCTCCCAAACCAACTGAACACCATAAATGTAACGGATAAAGATTAGTAAGCTTAGTATGAATAAATAACAAATTGGGTCACACTTATAGGTTTACCAATATAATTTATCACTAAATTCTGTGTGCAATATATATACGTGCAAGGCAAGGTTGATTAAACGTCTTTCATACTATAGGCGAAGGGAACGTTATATGCAAAACTATAGTTAATTTAACCATACTTTTCAGTACATTTCAAGCTTTAGCTACTACATCAAATATAATAAAATGACAGTTCATTCATGTTAATTTTCAAACAAATTTTCATTAAAGGGAAAGAAAGGTCAAAACTGAGTTGTGCATGTGTGCACTCAATTTTAAATATAAAAAATTTTGCATTAACAAAAATGCTTCAAGTAAATGAATTACTCGTTTTCTGCTGCATATGCACTAGTATTCAAAAACTACACCTTCTCAGAGTGCTAGTAAATATTCTATTGCTCATTTCAAATTAAAGGACCAGTAAATACATTAGATTTTCATAGGTGACAAATACATGATAAAAAGACAATCTAATAGCACCTAGTCAGAACTTCAAATGAGTAGTAGATGTTTGTACTGACAAACTTCAATGTTAAGGCTATTTCCAGTTCCTTTGCATCATGTGACAGCCATCAGCCAATCACAAATGAATATATGTATAGTCTATGAATTCTTGCACATGCTCAGTAGGAGCTGGTGACTCAAAAAGTGTAAATATAAAAAGACTGTGCACATTTTGTTAATGGAAGTAAATTGGAAAGTTGTTTAAAATTGCTGCTCTATCTGAAACTAAAAAGTTTAATTTTCACTTGAGTGTCCCTTTAAGTCTTCACAAACACAATTCTCACTATTGCCAGCTCTCTGTGCTTGATAAGTAGTGCACAGGCCCTCGCAGCATATGTGTGTATGCCGCTGAAAAACTGTAATCATTTTACAAAAAGCTTTTTTACTAACTAATATTGCAAAAAATGTTTTTATTTAAAAATGCGGCGCGATCCGATAAAGATCGTAGTTTGCGGCGCAAGTGAGGGAACCCCCGCTGCCCGCAGTTTCAGCTCGCAACTCGAGCTATCCTATATACGGCGCCGTCAGAGGCTAAAGTGCCGTAAGTCTGACAAACCAGCGATATGCAGAAATCTGCGTAAGCACAAATTTCTGGAGTCGCCAGTGACTTACGGCACTTTAGAAACTGCCGGCGCCTACAAAACCTGACTAAAGTTATTAAATCACCCGTACTGTCTAACTCGCCTCCCAAACATCGTCTAACCCCCTAACCGCTATCCCCCCTCACTATCCTAACAATAAAAAAATGTATTAACCCCTAAACCGCCGCTCCCAGACCCCGCCGCCAGCTTTATTAAATCTATAACCCCATAATGTGATCCCCCTACACCGTCGCAAGCTACATTACATACCCCCTAATGTGAGTCCCTTACACTGCCGCCATCTACCTTACCTACCCCCTAAAGTGAGCCCCTACCCCGCCGCCATCTACCTTACCTACCCCCTAAAGTGAGCCCCTACCCCGCCGCCATCTACCTTACCTACCCCCTAAAGTGAGCCCCCTACCCCGCCGCCATCTACCTTACCTACCCCCTAAAGTGAGCCCCCTACCCCGCCACCATCTATCTTTTCTACCCCCTAAAGTGAGCCCCCTACCCCGCCGCCATCTATCTTACCTACCCCATAAAGGATAATATAATATATTAGATACTATATTAGATTAATGATTCACTGACTGTATGTTGCATTGGTCTGATGAAGGGGAACATTCCCCGAAACGTCACTTAATACATTTACTTGATTATCAAGACCAGAGAGTGCTGTCTTCTGCTTGCCATATCTTACTCTTATTCTAGCACCCTGGCATTTGAAGAACTGTTTGTGAGAGTGCACCTGACTCACTTTGCATATACAGTATATATATATATATATATATATATATATATATATATATATATATATATATATATATATATATATATATGTTTCAAAGGTAAAGACATACACCTAGATTTAGAGTTTTGTCGGTAAAGACCCGCATAGCTAAGGCTGCTTTTTTCCCCAAAGCACCTTTCCAACAACGCTGGTATTTAGAGTTGTCTGAGGGGCTGCGTTAGGCTCAAAAAAGGGTGCGTTGAGCCTACCTTAGCTCCACTTCAACCCTCAATACCAGCGTTGCTTACGGTAGCGGTAAGCTGGGAAAATGTGCTTGTGCACAATATCCCCATAGGAAACAATGGGGCATTTTGGGCTTAAAAAAAAACTAACACCTGCCAAAAAGCAGCGTTCAGCTCCAAACGCAGCCCCATTGTTTCCTATGGGGAAACAGTTTCTAAGTCTGCACCTAACACCCTAACATGAACTCTGAGTCTAAACAACCCTAACCTTACACTTATTAACCCCTAATCTGCCGCCCCCGCTATCGCTGACAACTACATATTATTATTAACCCCTAATCTGCCGCTCCAGAATCCGCCACAACCTACATTATCCCTATGAACCCCTAATCTGCTGCCCCTAACATCGCCGACCCCTATATTATATTTATTAACCCCTAATCTGCCCCCCCAACGTCGCCGCTACCTAACTACACTTATTAACTCCTAATCTGCCGACCGGACCGCGCCGCCACTATAATAAATGTATTAACCCCTAAACCGCCACACTCCCGCCTCGCAAACACTATAATAAATTGTATTAACCCCTAATCTGCCCTCAATAACATCGCCGCCACCTACCTACCTACAATTATTAACCCCTAATCTCCCGCCCGCAACGTCGCCGCTACTATAATAAAGTTATTAACCCCTAAACCTAACTCTAACCCTAACCCTAACACCCCCCTAACATAAATATAATTTATATTAAACTAAATAATTTTCCTAAAATTAACTAAATTATCAGTCAGTGAGGTGCAGCCATATCCCTCTAGGCACACTGAGCAACGGGTCTACGTCTGGATTCCTGCATCACACTTAGGGAGAATTTCCTAAGTGTCATTATTTGCATAAATAAAAAGAGAGAAGCACCCAACCTGGGAACAAAGAATAGCATAATAGCTTGTTCTATGGCTAGTTACCACCCTAGAAGCCGCCTCTTTTTGCTCAACATGGGCCTTTCACAGAGAAGAACTTTCCTGTAGCATATCAGTCTGATCCTGACTTCACAGTACAGTCCAGCCCCGAAATACCAGGCAATCCCTCTCTGAACGAGAGAAACAGCAAAACCCCAGACGTACGTTTCGGCCTATTGTGGGCCTCGTCAGTGAGGTGCAGCCATATCCCTCTAGGCACACTGAGCAACGGGTCCACGTCTGGATTCCCGCATCACACTTAGGGAGACTTCCCCAAGTGTCATAATTTGCATAAGTAAAAAGACAGAAGCGCTCAACCTGAGAATGAACAATAGCATAATAGCTTGTTCTATGGCTAGTTACCACCCAAGAAGCAGCCTCTTTTTGCTCAATATGAGCGCTTCTCTCTTTTTATTTAAGCTCTTACTGAGCATGTGCAAAAATTCACAGAATATACTTATATGCATTTGGGATTGGTTGATGGCTGTCACATGCTACAGGAGGAGTAGAGAAAGACATAACTTTAAATTTGTCAGAAAGAAAACTACCACTAACATGAAGTTCAGACTAAGGAGCCGATTTTTGAAGCTGCAAATGCAGCTGTTTTTGCGCGAGTCTTCTGGCTCCCCAGAAACAAAAGTTAAGAAGCAGCGTTCGTAAGACCGCTGCTCCTTAACTCACCCGCCACCTCTGAGGTAGCGCAAGAGCAATCATCTAGATCAAATACGATTGGGATGATTGACACCCCCTGCTAGCAGCCGATTGGCCGCGAATGTGCAGGGGGTGGCATTGCACAAGCATTTCACCAGAAATGCTTGTGCAATGTTAAATGCCGACAGCGTATGCTGTTGGCATTTAGCGATGTCGGGCGGACATGTCCGCTACAGCGGATCATGTCTGTCTAACATTTAATAAATCAGCCCCTTAGTGCTGATGCATTTTATTTTTACTATGCATTTGTTGATTATGCAAATCTACTCTATTTACTGGTCCTGTAAATTTGAAATGAGCAGTAGAATATTTTCTGGCAAATTTAAAGTAAATCTTATTTTGCCAGCCAATCACAAAATGCATATACATATATATTGTGCACGTTTGCACATGCTCAGAGCTGTAGCCTTAGAACAGAGCTTTCCAAACTTTTCATGTTGGTGACACACTTTTTAGACCTACATCATTTTGTGACACAGTAATTCAGTTGTACTAGCAAACAGGAGGTTAAACTAACTTGTTTTAAGAGATACAGACACATACAAAAATTATATAATAACTAAATGTATTTACAAGTAACAGTAAGTATGTGCAAGAATTAAAAAAAGTTTAACACCACCAATAGCTACTTACTTTATTAAAGGGACATTAAACACTTTGAGATGGTAATATAAAATAATAAATTGTATATATAAAACAGCTCTGCAATATACTTTCATTATTTATTTTGTCCTCTTTGCCTGTAATTCCATTCTGAAATTGCGAGCTTTTCAGTTCCTGTTAGAAATGGAAGTGCAGAACACTGTTAAATCCAGCACAACCATTGGCTGCACACTCTAGTGACCTATTTATAACTGTTCCTAATTGGCCACAGCAGAGAAGGTAACACAAGTTACAACATGGCAGCTCCCAGTGTTTTATAGACACTAAAACTTTACACTTATTTTGTCACTTTTTAAATAACTAATGAAACTTTAAAAAATACATCTACATGTTAGTCATGGACTAATCTTTTCTTTGAATGCATCATTCTATCTAGCATGTATTTAGTGCTTAATGTCCCTTTAATAGGATGTATGAGGTTGATGGGATGAACACAGTTTCTGAATATCTAGTGGAATATTAGATAAAGACACTCGCATTTCATCATCAAGCATTTTTAAGCTTCCACTTCCTATCCATATATCAAGAGCAGAAATGCACTACTGGGAGCTAGCTGCAAAAAACCCCCACTGACTTCTGACTTCAGCTCAGCGTTTAAGCTACTGTCCTCAAAGCTCTGCGTGTCCAACTGACTACTGCCGCTCTGCGAACACACTGCTGTTCCACTCACTGACTACACGTGCAGTCACAAGCCGATTGAGGAGACTACACGTGCAGTCAGATTTCAATGTGCCGCCAATGGGAATAGTTTCAGTTCCTGCTAAGCTGCGCCAATAGGTTAAGATGATCTGTGATCCACTAGGTATCAATCACGTGTCAACCATGTGATATGCATAGCAGGCAGGCGGAAAGTCGGAAACCAAAAAAAGTTTTAAAAAGAATTTTAAATTAAAAATAATTTGTGCTGCGGGGGGCGGAGCCAGCAACCAAACATGGGAGACGTGTCTAAGAGAGCTCCCGCTGCAATTTATCTAATTTAGAGGTAGAATGGGACTAATTCCTTGCAATTTACCCCAAAAAACTATCTTAACCTCTGCAGGATACTTTACTCTCTATTTGAAGACCCCGGCTAATTGTCGCTGAGGTGGACACAGCACTTGTTCTTCTGTATTAGCCGGGAAAGAGCCAGGCTTTTGTGGCCCACACGCATCATGGCGCCAAAAGTTAAAGAAACCTGGTCAGACATATACGCAGCTTTACAGGATCTGAGCTTACAGATGTCGGCCAGATTTGCGGACATATCTACCCATCTAAGATTGACGGTAACACAGTGTGTACAAACGGAGCAGGAAACAGTGGAAAGTGTTTCTACGCCGGCTTACACAGATCGTCCCTGTATGCAAAGGAAGTGGCTACCGGGCTTTATACCAGACGTTTCTGGGTCTCCTAGTAGCCCGGCTCAGAGAGATGCGGCAAGCGCCTTGGATCAGAACTCCGTCCACCTGTTAGTGAAGAGGGAGTTCCGTGTAAATACTGGGCAGGTAAATGTCCCTTTTGAAGCTCGGAGCCGAAAATTTTCTCTATTACCGCCCGACCACAGCCACCCAGGTCGCGACTCTGCACGTAAGCCTGAAAGAGGAGCTTTCACTGAGCCTTTTAACACAGCAGAGACTTTAAAGAGGTACAGCCATATAATTTATAATAAAGAGCTGTCGGACTACCTTTCTCTACCGGGTTATGACCGGGCTAACTCCCATACTGTATCAGGGACCGATTCTCAGAGTGTGTTACTACCTGAGCCATGCGGGAGAGACTTCCTACCTCATACTGCAGTTCTGTTGAACCCTTTCGATCCGGGTGGCTAAACTTATAATGACTGCCCCGATATCTCAAGTGCCCAACTCCTGCTGGTTTGTGGTTGGACTTGCAGCACCTAAGTCGCCCCTTGTGTAGCTTGTGTTTAATTTCTATGGGAGACTTTTCAATTATTATTGTGATACCGTAGAAGGAATCAGCTGAGATCCCTGCCGTTACAGGTCAGATCTAAGGGCTCAATCTGATGACTTTACGCCTAACCATAATCTGACTGTAAGGAGATGAGCTAATTTGAATACTCCTAACATTTGCTCCTTTAACTTTGGGACACTCTGTAAATTCACGGCTCCTGCATAGAAGCTGCAAGCCTAGTCTGTGAACTATATGTTAGGGCTTTTCTGCATTAAAATAGAGTGCAGTGGTATTGACTTTTCCCTCATGTTGAGAAAGATGTATAAACTGGGACACTACTGCAGCTTTTGACAGTATATCTCTGCAATTACCTTGCTCTGTAGCAGATATAAGTTTCCTCATAAGTTAACTTACACATATTGATCCCCTTTTGAGAACTACTCTGCACCTATACTTCTATATGATGCTACATAAAACAATGTACTTCGTCTGTAAAAGAGGGGTTACATATATGACAAATGTATGCTTAATTTCGTGTATGACACACTTGGTGATAAAGTCAGATTTATATCTTCATCTTACAATGAGTCTCTTGCCCTGAAACTAAATGTTTAACTGTTTACTGTGCTGTTAGTCCAGCAGCAGCTGAGTCTTGTTGTAACACTTTGCTATAAGTCTGGAGGTTTAAGTGTTGCACACACCCTGCTTATGTTGAGGTCAATCTACCTAGGATCTCTCAATGACAGTAGCATTATATCTGTTTTTATGCCTATTTCAATATATACAAGAGGCTTGTCTTACATTGCCTTACAACTGTCCTTCTACCAACAAAGTATGCCCAGGTTGTTATTCCATTGGGGATTATTGATGCTAGTTTAGGCCATCTAGCATATACTGGCTTCTTAGTAGATTTAAATTGTGAGATAAAAACTGTTGACATAATATAAATAATATATATCTCCATAACTTTCTTTTCACCAAATCTACATAATTTGAACACGCACAAAAGAGCAACCATATAGCTTATTTAGTCTGATAGGCGGGTCTTAGTAGCTCATTCATAATGTTACTTACAGACAGCTTTAGTGTACAAGGCATACGTTAATTAGGGTATATTTATGCCCACAATTGCTGTTAACATATATGGGTCAGCTTGCTATGTATATTATAGTGAATACTGCTTACTATACTATTTGTTTTTATTTTATCTATTTACTTTTTATATATATTACTACTTATAGCACTATAAGTTCAAAGTAGGATGCTTCCATTAAAATAGCCTAAGGGAATACTAAGTATGATCCTCAAAGCAGCAAGTAGTAGTGTTCGGTTCTATCCCTCTGCCATGAGACACTTAGAGTTTAATTGTTCATATAAAATATATAGCTATAGCGCCGTTAGGCTTAGTAATTGCTCTCTCAGATTATATATTACTTAAGCCTCCCTATAATTCACCTAGTTTAACCTAAAACTCTCTTGACTCCAATATAAGGGAAGAGAGCAAATGTTTTCTAATCGTGGTCCCACATAGGCTTAATATCTATTTGGCACATGATCTGTTACTCCATGGCTGCTCCATGTTCCTGTGTCTCAGCAGCTTTGAGGCACCGATGTTTGCAGCCTTTTCTCTGCTTCAATGATTATTGCACTGATTTTCATGTATGTATAAATATGCTTATATTTTTATTTTTGTGCTTTCTCATTCGCCCGCAGAGATGTGTCTATGTTTGGGCGCTAGTGGGTTCATTTCATGTATTTAATACTCTTTGCTCTTATAACTGTACATGGAAATACGTTATGTTTATGCCTTATTGTATCTATGTCTCCAGGATATGACATTGCTTATGTGGAGTTCCATATTTATGTAAAATTATTTGTCTCTGTTGGGCTCCTCCCCTCCCTTTCCCGCCGGTACTGACTGCCTGCGGGTCATACCCCTATGCCTTTTTCCCACACTGCCTATAGTTGGTAATCCCTTAGGGGTGGAGCTCCTCTAGAAATCTCTTATGTTTCATATATACTAATGTCCCCCACCCCTCTTTAACTCTATATTTAGATAATTACTCCGCTTTGATGGAGCTATGCCCATCCCAGTAGTCATGTAAATAACAAGCCCTCCCTGTGAAGTCCACCCTTATATCCATCCAATAAGGCTTTCCATACCTGCTCTCATGCCCTATTTGGCTCCGCCCCCCCACTCCCCTCCCCACTCCACTTTGAGCGGCTCTTTCCCGCTGCGTCCCCTTATCCCCCTCCCCGCTAAATTGGCCCATAAGTGGCCAAACACAAGCCAATCCATGTTTATCTTACTTTATTAGTTTATATTATGCTACAAACGCTTTTCAGGATAATGTGGAGAATATACTCTATTTCCCCCCTCCCTCTACCCCCATAAAACCAACCCTTCCTTGCTTTTATATTTTCTAAATTAATAACTTATGGTGTATTTATCCATCACAAGGTTGGGTCACTTCTAGTCTACATACCATATAAAAAAATAAAATCTGAGGTCTCAATCTGGATAGTCCAAAATCTTTACTAATACCTTTAATAAGTGGGATTTATATGCCCCTTCTGTTTAGATTTATTGCCTAGTAAACCTCCATGCTCCTTCATAACACTAACCAGCTATAGCTTCTCCATTCTCGTACCACTCACCATAGAGTATTACTCTTCATATTTTTGAATCTATACAATGTGGGCACATCTAGTATTGTTTATCTGGCAAGATCATGGTATTAGTATTGTACTATTCTCTTTTGTTATTATTGTTGGAGGTTTCATTATTGTTATATTTGTTTATGACTTCAATAAAAAGCTATTAAAAAAAAAAAAAAAAAAAATAATTTGTGCTGAAGCAGGGACACACCTACACCCTACTGCTGACACTCTAATGTGTCACGACACACAGTTTGGAAAGCATTGCCTTAGAAAATATTGTGCATGTTTTCATAATGTATATTGGAAAGTTTTATTAAATTGTTTATTTATCTTAATCATAAATCTTTAAGTTTGACCTCAGTGGCCCCTTCTTTCCCTTTCAGCATTGTAGGCCCCGTGATCTGATCCCAGCCTTGAATCATGTGATCGGACTGAAAATCGTATGAATTCGTTTTTCAAGTGTTAACATCGGAATGATATAAACATTTGCCTTCTGCATTAAGGGGTTAATATGTTACAGTTTATAAAGTTACAATGATTAAAAATAATTCCTTTGTTCTAAACATTTGGTGTGATTAACTTGCATTTCTTTGTCCTGTTATGTAGATGTTGCATAGATGTAATTAATCACTATTGAATCAATAAAATAAATGAAGTAGTGCATTTTAATGTATTTTTCTTACATGTTCTTTTATCACAAGGCTAATTAAAGGGACAGTCTACCATAGAATTGTTATTGTTATAAAAGATAGATAATCCCTTTATTACCCATTCCCCAGTTTTGCATAACCAACACAGTTATATTAATATACGTTTTACCTCTGTGATTACCTTGTATCTAGGAACCTTCTTCCAGCCCCCTGATCACATGACTGTGACTGTTTATTACCTATTGTCTTAAATTTAACATTGTGTTGTGCTAGATCTTAAATAACCCCCTGTGCCTGAACACAGTGTTATCTATATGGCCCACCTGTACTTTCTGTCTCTTTGTGTTGGAGAGATTTAAAAAGCATGTGATAAGAGGCGGCCCTCAAAGGCTTAGAAGTTAGCATATGAGCCTACCTAGGTTTAGTTTAAGTTCAGAATACAAAGAGAAAAAAGCAAATTTGATGATAAAAGTAAATTGTAAAGTTGATTAAAATTGAAAGTCCTATCTGAATAATGAAAGTTTAATTTATACTAGACTGTCCCTTTAAGAGTTATGTTTTACTGAAAAGAGAGTCTCTATAGCAACACAATAGGAAACTGGAAGCCTTTTAAAGGAGTGGACCATGCCAGGGATCGAACCTGCAACCCTTGGGTTGCTACAGAGCTCAGCCAACAAACTGCAAAAAGGTGGCACAACGAAAATATAGGGGATTGTAAGACACTATATGCAGAAAGCAGCGTAATGTTATTTATATTGGCTGGCTGCAGGATTTACTTTTTAAAGTGTGCCCCCTGCTTACTGCTAACTTTGCTCCACGGTGCAAAGATTCCCTTTCCACCAAGCTCTATTACTTTCAATTTGAGACATCTTGTCCCTCGCAGGGACTGCCCGTTTATTATAATAATTCCGCCAAGGCAGCCCCTGAGTAAAACTACGTCTGAAATTGCGAGGTTCAGATCATCGGCCCCTTCATGTTGTCAAGGAGATTTGTAGTAAAGACCAAATCATATTTAGAGTTGATCATTGTTTCACCTGTATCTTCCAGCATTTGGTTAATGTAGTTACCACTATCAACGTCTCTAGTTCTGTGAGGTGCCCAATCTTGCCCATAAAACGTGGAGAAACAATAATTATAACCAAGACACTTGCAAAGCAGTTTATGTAGATCTGATTTGTTATGTTACAGTAGGGGCTTGTCAGGGGCATCGTCATTATTTTTTTTACTTATACCCCTAAAATCTTCCCCATTCATGTGTTCTCTTAAAGGGAAACTGAACCCAATTTTTTTCTTTTGTGATTCATCTAGAGCATGCAATTTTAAGCAACTTTTTAATTTACTCCTATTATCAAAAAGTTCTTCATTCTCTTGGTATCTTTATTTGAAAAGCAAGAATGTAAGTTTAGAAGCCAGCCCATTTTTTGTGAACAACCTGGGTTGTTCTTGCTAATTGGGGGATAAATTCACCCACCAATGAACAAGTGCTGTCTATGTTTCTAAACCAAAAATTGGCTGGCTCCTTAGCTTAGATGCCTTCTTTTTTAAAAAAAGATAACAAGAGAAAGAAGAAAAAATGATAATAGGAGTAGAAATCTGAATCACAAAAGGAGTAGAAATCTGAATCACGAAAGAAACAATTTGGGTTTAGTGTCCCTTTAAGGTGGATTATCAATGCTTATGACAAGCAAAAGGGTTGTTTGCAATAGCAGTGAGGGTAATAGGTGGTTTTGTCACAAACAAAATGTTTTGCCTAATATGTTCTTATGGAGTCATTCAAAATAAAAAAAAGATTCACCTGCTATTTCTTATTGGAAATATTTTTTTAATGGGATCAAGATTGGCTAAGAACAAAAGTGAAGCTAACATTCTTATTGGCTGACACTATAGTCAATCACCTGATTGAAGACGTTGCTAGATTGTTATTGAATATTGTCAATTCAAACCTTCAAAGCCTTTTCTTACCTAAATAGTGTAAATTTGAACTTTTTGAAACCTTGACTACTGCAGAAAACCTTTTTTTTTTTTCATTTTAACTGAATAAACAAATCAACATTTTGTTGCATTGATTTAATTATTGTTTTTCTGTTTCCAGATGATTGCAAAACATAACACTTTTATTTTTTTTATTCATCTGAATCCACATGCACGTCTAATAAGCTGCTACGGACTTTGAGCCAATAAAGATATGATTGTGTCATATAAGTATAAACATATAAATGTGCAAAACACATTCAGCCAGATTACGAGTTTGGCGTTATGAGTGAAAAAGCATCGTTATGGCCCATAACAATGCTTTTTCCCTACCGCTGCTATTACAAGTCTTGTTAGAATAGCTGTACCGCACACTTTTTTGGCCGCCATGCAACGTCAGTACCGCACTTTAAAAAAGTCCCTTTTCAATGGGACTTCCATAGCGCCGGTATTACGAGTTTTGCCTGGGAGGCCAAAAAGTGAGCGGTACAGCCTATACCGACAAGATCCGTACCGCCATCTAAAGTCAGTAGTTATGGGTTTTATGTTACAAAGCTGTAGCACTAACACCAATAAACTACCTATTAACCCCTAAACTGAGGCCTTCCAGCATTGCAAACACTAAAATAAAAATATTAACCCCTCCCGCACTGTTGGGGGGTTGTTTGTATTATTTTTTTTTGGAAGTAAAAGAGCTGATTTCTTTGGGGCAATGCCCCGCAAAATTATTTGGGGGGGCTTTTTTATTTTGATAGGGCTATTAGATTAGCAGTAATTCGTTTTTATTTTTGATAATTTCTTTTTTTATTTTGTGTAATTTAGTGTTTATTTTTTTGTAATTTAGATAATTGTATTTTGTTAATTTAATTTATTTCATTTATTGTAATGTTAGGTGTTAACATAACTCAGGTTAGGTTTTATTTTACAGGTAACTTTGTATTTATTTTAACTAGGTAGTTAGTAAATAGTTAATAACTATTTACTAACTAGTCTACCTAGTTAAAATAAATACAAATTTAGCTGTGAAATAAAATAACACCTAAGTTAACTACAATGTAACTATTAGTTATATTGTAGCTAGCTTAGGTTTTATTTTACAGGTAAGTAAGTATTTATATTTAAATAGGAATTATTTAGTTATTAATAGTAAGTTTTATTTAGAATTATTTTAATTATGTTAAAATTAGGGGGTGTTAGGGTTAGGGTTACATTAGGGTTAGGGTTAGACTTAGGGTTAGGGTTACATTAGGGGTTAATATATTTATTTAGTGTTAGTGATGTGGGAGGACAGAGGTTTAAGGGTTAATAACTTTAGTATAGTGGCGGCGGCGACATTGGGGGCGGCAGATTATGGGTTAATAATTGTAGGTAGGTGGTGGTGGCGACATTGGGGGCGGCAGATTAGGGGTTAATAATAGTAATGTAGGTGTCAGCGATGTCAGGGGCAGCAGATTAGGGGTTAATAATTTTATATAGGTGTCGTCGATAGCGGGAGCGGCAGATTAGGGGTTAATAAGTGTAATGTAGGTGGCGGCGATGTCAAGGGCAGCAGATTAGAGGTTAATAACTTTTTGTAGGTGTCGGCGATATCGGGAGCAGCAGATTAGGGGTTAATAACTGTAATGTAGGTGGCAGCGATGTCAGGGGCAGCAGATTAGGGGTGTTTAGACTCGGGGTTTATGTTAGGGTGTTAGGTTTAAACATTTTTTTTTTCCCCATAGACATCAATGGGGCTGCGTTACGGAACTTTGCGCTCCGCAATTGTAGGTGTTAGGCTTTTTTTTTAGCTGGCTCTCCCCATTGACGTCTATGGGGCAATTGTGCACGAGCACGTCAAAACACCGCTTGTATTTGGGTGAGGTATGGAGCTCAACGCAACTATATCGCCCGCACAAGCCGTTTTTTTGCAAATCTGTAATAGCAGCGCTATGAAAGGTGAGCGGTGAAAATAACGTACAAGTTATTAGCGAGCCAGCCATAACGCAAAACTCGTAATCTGGCTGATATTTAGTTATAGAGATGAGGTCTTTTAAAATCAAAACAAAACTGTTTAATAGATTCTCATTAATAGAGTCTAATAGAAGAGGGCAAGCTTTCGCCCTTTTTTCTCTTTTACTGTATAGGTGTGAACTAAAATGTACATTCATACTATGGAGTCAATTTATTAAGCTACAGCGAATCATGTGTGCTCGACCTTTGGTAAATCTACCCTTATATGTACAAGTCAAGTTGTGATTGGTTAGTAAAGATCTTTTCGTTTTGTCATAGAAAATTCATAAAACAAAGCTGAATTGCACAGCGCAATCTGCTTTTAAGATCAGAATCTTCCAAATTGTGTTTAATGTTTCTTTAATTGACATTTGATCTATTTTCCCAAAAAAAGATTATTAAGGAACTATCCCTGGGAACTAATACTTAATTTTATTGTTGACTCATCTGTGATTGCCAGTAATATGCATCATTGGCAAACTTCCCTAAGGGTTACAGTGGCAATATTACAAAGTTCATAAAACCAACTGATAAATTAATAGATCAAATATATACACATGTAAA
Organism: Bombina bombina; assembly: GCF_027579735.1. Taxonomy (NCBI): domain Eukaryota; kingdom Metazoa; phylum Chordata; class Amphibia; order Anura; family Bombinatoridae; genus Bombina; species Bombina bombina. The sequence goes on from NC_069508.1 coordinate 28,486,053, forward strand.
AGCAAGTAAAAGCAAACCCAACAAGGGCGACACAATGACTCTCTACGGGCTACTTGCTTTACTTGTAACATTTCAAATGTTCTGTGCTACTAAGAGTTCTATGGTCATACTTAATAATGGGGGATATGAAGATATCGTCATTGCAATTAATCCAGGATTAAGTGAAGATGTCAAGATTATTGAAAACATTCAGGTTTGTACAAAATGAATATTGTTTTCTTGTTTAAAATTACATTTCTTTAAAACATCAATCTATCAAGTAGACATTGTTGTGGACTGTTAGAAAGAAATATATATATAAAGTCTTTGTGCTAATTAAGCCATCGCAGTTGTAGGATAAATGTTCTGGGTCTTAGAAGATACAATCCAACTTCTCTTGAGGCAGTGGACAGTGGAAGCTGATTAAAAGAAAAGTGGTCAAAACGTATTTTCTATACATATTATACCTTAAGGTTTCACTTTTTTTTCTTGCACAAAATGGCGAGTCCAATATTTTTCTTGAGGGACAAAGACAGACCAGTAATGAAAGTGTAATACAATTTTTTTTTTAATTGTGCATAATTAAATATTTAGAGCTATATTACGAGTGGAGCACTAACAGTGAGCAAAAAGGGGTTTATCGCGGGTGTTTGCATGCATCAGGTTTTTCGCTCGTATTTCAAGTTGAAAATAAATGCTGCCGCATGACTGAGCACTATCACTAGATTTAAAGGGGAATTCTAGTCAAATTGAAACTTTCATGATTCAGATAGGGCATGCAATTTTAAACAACGTTCAAATTTACTTTTATCATCAAATTTGTTTTGCTCTCTTGATATTCTTTGTGGAAAGCTAAATGTAGCTAGCTAGACTCACATACTAATTTCAAAGATGTTGAAAAGCTTCTTATCTGAGTGCATTTTGACAGTTAGACCCTGCTAGTTCATGTGTGTCATATAAAAAAAAACATTGTGCTCACTCTTGTGGAGTTATTAAAGAGTGAGCACTAATTGGCTAAACTGCATGTCTGTCAAAAGAACTCAGATAAGGGGCAGTCTGCAGAGGCTTAGATACAAGGTAATAATGGATGTAAAAATTGTATTAATAGAACCATGTTGGTTATACAAAACTGGGGAATGGGTAATAAAGGGATTATATATCTTTTTTAAAAATACAAATTCTGGAGTAGACTGTCCCTTTAATTAGAATGATTACTATCTCCTCAGAGCTTTGGTTAACTGTTTCGCGAAAAAAGAGAGTCACAAAACACATCAAAAATACATTACAAAGTACAGTTACACTTTTAATAACATCAACTAATAAAAATTATTTTTTTTTAAAAAGGGCTTTAACACTTACATACATACTGTATGCATGTCTAAATCTGTATATGTATGTATTTGTATATGTTTATATGTGTGTATATATGTATTTATGTGTGTGCACATATGTATTTATGTGTGTGTATATATGACATATTTACAGATATAAACAGATAAATACACATGTATACATATATACACACATAAATATATGCCCATTGCAGTTAAGTAGATGAAAACATGAAAAAACATATTTTACCGTGTATGTACTGCAAATATTTCTCATTCCAATGTTCTGCACATAGCAGAATATATTTAATGCATTTATAAATAGATGTTCCTATATATATCTGTATATATCTATACCTATTTATTATCATATATATATATATATATATATATATATATATATATATATATATATATATATATATATATATATATATATATAAAAGAGCGAAAACTGTTTACTTTCAACTTGAAATATGAGAGCAACCAAACTTGAACAATAAGCTTACTTCTAAGCGAAGTTAAAGTTCAAGCGTGAGCGTTAAATAATGCTCCACTTGTAATCTGGCCCTTAACCTTTTAAGGCCGTTATGGTGTTCTATTCCGTCCTAACCACGCTGGGTTAGCTCTGTTAGGATGGAATAGAACGTCCTAGTCGTTTGACTGTCCTGAAGTCAATGGCGCTTCCTGGATGCATTCGCGGTCTGGAGGGCAATTGACCCTGTCATGAAAGGGATAATAGGGTATTACACTTTGAGTCTAAAACAGGCATTTTAATTGTTAGCCATTAGCATCAGTCAGATAGATAAATAGCTATTAGAGAACTGCATCTGGTCCATAGAAAGGAGAGATATGTGTTTACAAAGAGTTTTGGTTTTAATAAACCATTTAGTTTACATTAGATTTACAGATGGCAAGTAAATGTTTAGCTGAAGGGATGTGATCAGGTTGTGGTACAGCAATAATATCAATTGACTAAACTTCAGATTCATTGCACTCCGTTTATAAAGTAGCACATGCAGCATTGGTGAATTTGCATGAACAGGCCTGCATCCGCAAGTTAAGAAGTTGCGGTTGTAAAATCGCTGCTTCCTAATGTCTCTACCACGTCAGAGGTGGTGGGCTACAATCATTACTGACTAATCTTGTGAGAGAAAAAGGTGAGAATGCACGAGAGAGTGCTTGTGTAATCTAAACTTCCCCCAGCAATACTGGTAGCAGACGTGGGCACACAGGTTCCCTGACTGGTAAAGCGCCTGCATATTGCACAATGCTATAACGGTGTAAATGATGTGTTGTTTAAAGTATACATTCTAAAACCGATAGTACATTTAATTATTTATTCAGCACTCTTGCGTGAGTCTTCATAAAAAATGGTGTCATAAATCAGTAATTGTTAATGTATTGAAACTAATGTGTAAAGTGATATAATGTATTTAAAGTGATGTGTAAAAAGTCTAATATGCCGCACGTTATTTTCTTTCTTTTTAAGAATATGGTGAAAGAAGCAACAGGTTATTTATTTAATGCTACAAAGAAAAGGCTCTTCATAAGGAGTGTAAAAATTCTAATTCCGTTGACTTGGTCACCAAAAGCTCACTATATAAAGCCAAAAACAGAAACATATGATAAGGTAAGATAAACTAAATGAAATGCTGCTTGTCTGCCTTAAAACCACACTGAATAACATTTATTACTGTGTGAACTGAGAAATAAGGTGTATGTCAAAATCTTGCCAACAATCCAGTGTGTTTTTTTTATCAAAGTACAATCCATTCCCAAAGCAATTTTACAACTATGGGGCCGAATTACCAAGCTCCGAATGTAGGGCGCAATAAAATATACGGCGCAGGTTTCGGCGCAAGCGAGGGAACCCGCGCCACCTGTAATTTCACCTTGCACATCAGGGTATTACATATACTGCGCCGTCAGATGCTAAACTGGCGTAAGTAGGACAAACTGGCGATCTTCTAAAATGTGCGCAAATACACATTTTAGTCGTCGCAAGTAACTTACGCCAGTATTTTGTCCACGGAAAGTGTAAAAAAAGAGTAGTTTTATGCAAATTAGGCTAACACTCATAAAAATGATACGTGATTTCAAATAAATGCGACACGTAATTATGCTATTCAAAATTCATATATAAACCCATATATAAAGAGATGAAGGTAATACAATTATGATTTCCCATTGTTCTCTCCTCCAAGTATTGTTGATTGTTTTGAGAAGAAATTTAAAGTAAATAAGCAAGTATATGTCCACAATGTGATAAAGTACCTACAAGCTCAATCCATTTGATTATGTTGTGGCTTCAAACTATTTCAAATACACAACTAAACCTTAAAAAACCAATATCATAGTATACTGTCCCTTTAACCTTGAGATGCTGCTTAAATGTATGTGTTTGTTAAAGGGACATGAAACCCCAATATTTTTTTCCATTAATTAGAAAGAGTGTGCAATTTTAAACAACATTCTAATTTACTTCTATTATCTAATTTGTTTAATTCTCTTGATGTTCTTTGCTGTAAAGCATATCTAGATAGGCTCAGTAGCTGCTGATTGGTGCGTGAACATAGATGCCTCGTGTGATTGGCTCACCCATATGCATTTCTATTTCTTCAACAAAGGATATCTAAAAAATAAAACAAATTAGATAATAGAAGTAAATTTGAATGTTGTTTAAAATTGTATTCTCTAACTGAATCATGAAAGAAAATGTTTGGGTTTAGTGGCCCTTTAAGGCTTCCAGGGAGTTACGTTGCTTTTTTAGTCAGTGCAAGGTTTGCTGCGCCTGCAATTTGTGGCGAGATGAGAATGGAGTAGATTTTCTGAATTCTGCGCGCGTAAGTCCTTACGCTGTATATTGGATACCAAATTGCGCATCTTTTCTATGTTAGTCTATGGTTAAAAAAAATACGGCCAAAGGGTGAAAAATACGCACGTAACTTGTATGCTACGCCGTATATGTAATACCAAAATCGCATAAAATCTGGCGTCGCCGGCTTTTGCGGGCGACGCTCTATATGTAATGGAGGCCGTAACTTGATACCCCTGTTTCAGCATGAGCCTTCAGGCTTGCAGGAAACAGCAGTTATGAAGCAGCTGTCTAAAGACCGCTGCTCCTTAACTGGTCCACTGCCTCTGAGGCTGCGGTCTTCAATCCGCCCGATCCTATATGATCGAGGTTGATTGACACCCCCTGCTAGCGGCCGATTGGCCATGAATCTGCAGGGGGCGGCATTGCACAAGCAGTTCTGGTGAACTGCTTTTGCAATGATAAATGCAGACATCGTATGCTGTTGGCATGTAGCGATGATTGTAGGACAATTATCAAGCTCCGAAGGGGGCGGCATTGCACAAGCAGTTCACTAGAACTGCTTGTGCAATGATAAATGACGACATTGTATGTTGTCAGCATTTATCGATGTGCGATGGACATGATACGTTACATTGTATCATGTACGCTCACAATATTCACATTTTCTAGAATTCATTACATTTTTACTGCTGTACACAAATTAGATCTGGTTCAGTTGTTCCCCAAGATGTTTCAAATTGTAGATCTTGTGTTTTACATACATACATATTATACATATAACTGATGTCTTTATAATGTTTTATTAGGCAGACATTATCATTGCAAGTCCTTTTCTAAAGTACGGTGATGAGCCCTATACTTTACAATATGGAGGCTGCGGAGAACCAGGAAGATATATTCATTTGACACCTGACTTTCTGTTGAAAGACTCAGTGAGCAAATATTATGGACCAAGAGGTAAAATATAAAGCACTTTATTTACTTTAAAGGGACAGTCAACACTAAAATTGTTATTGTTTAAAAAGATAGATAATGTCTTTACTACCCATTTCCCAGCTTTGCACAACCAACATTGTTATATTAATATACTTTATAACATTTAACCTCTTCATAGTGGGTTCTTCCTGTTTCTAAACCACTATAGACAGCCTCTTAATCACATGCAATGTTATTTGCTTATCACAACAGGAGACTGATAGTTTATGTGGGTCATAAAGATAACATTGTGCTCACGCCCGTGGGTTCTGTACAACACTGCTAAAATGCAAGTCAATAGATAATAAGTAAAAAGTCTTGTGATCAGGGGGCTGTCAAAAGAGGCTTAGGGGTATATATTCATTAATGTGCGAGCTGACATGATACGATGTAGCTTATCATGTCCGCCGCAAATCGATAAATGCCAACAGCATACGCTGTCGGCATTTATCATTGCACCAGCAGTTCTTGTGAACTGCTGGTGCAATGCTGACCCCTGCAGATTCTCGGCCAATTGGCCGCTAGCAGAGAGTGTCAATCAACCTGATTGTATTCGATCGGGTTGATTTCTGTCCGCCGCCTCAGAGCTTGATAAATCGTCCCCTTAGATACAAGGTAATAACAGAGGTAAAAAGTATATCACTATAACCATGTTGGCTGTGCAAAACTGGGGAATGGATTGTCTATCTTTTTAAACAATAAAACATTTTTGAGTTGACTGTCTCTTTAAGTACAAGATGTTTTAATTTTTTTAATACATAATTATGGATTTGTTGAAAAATAAAAGTCTCTAACATTGGCTAAGACTGGATGACCCCACATATTTAATAAATAAAATATTATGTTAATGTTTCTTAAAAACAAATGTTTTGTAATAACAATGTTAATTTTTTAGTTTCATTTTTTAAAATTTGTAACAGATATTTCTAAATTGTTCAAAATATAAATATAAAGGTCTCTGGTTAATTTTATAAATGTGCCCCAAATGCTCCCAAACTTTAGTGTTAGTTTTCTTCTTTTTTTTTTAAATGTAGCATTTTTTATAAAGAAAACTGCACTTAGCAATTTAGCAATAAATTTACTTTTATCACCAATTTTGCTTTGTTCTCTTGGTATTCTTAGTTGAAAGCTTAACCTAGGAGGTTCATATGCTAATTTCTTAGACCTTGAAGGCCACCTCTTTTCAGATTGCATTTTAACAGGTTTTCACCACTAGAGGGTGTTAGTTCACGTATTTCATATAGATAACACTGTGCTCGTGCACGAGAAGTTATCTGGGAGCAGGCACTGATTGGCTAGACTGCAAGTCTGTCAAAAGAACTGAAATAAAGGGGCAGTTTGCAGAGGCTTAGATACAAGATAATCACAGAGGTTAAAAGTATATTAATATAACTGTGTTGGTTATGCAAAACTGGGGAATGGATAATAAAGGGATTATCTATCTTTTAAAACAATAAAAATTCTGGTGTAGACTGTCCCTTTAATATATTTATATATACATACATTAACACATAAATATATATGTAAATAGTCATATACATATATATTTGCAAATTGCTGCGCTACTTACCCCCTTCACTGCACTTTGGTTCCGTGCCTTGAATGACGGCATGAAAACAAGGCTTGCATTGGAGCCTATGGAAGCGAGCTTTTATGAGCACAATGCTTCCCAGCAATGCGAATGTGAGCTCGCATTCGCATTGCGGTCAATTAGTAATACCAGCGAACAGTAGCATGCACTGGTATTATTCAGTGAAGCACAAATATTGCTTTCACGAAAGCTATAGTTAGCGCTCCACTTGTAATCTGGCCCAAAATCGGGTAATGTCAGGAGGCTGCCAGTATTAAAGATGGCTGCCATTAGTGGGAGGGAGGATTAGAGAGCTGATTGGGCTGGATCAGGGATGTGGGAGGGTTGAGGAGGGATCACTCTTCTGCAGAATAATAATAATAATAATAATAATAATAATAATAATAATACCCTTAGGCTGAATACTGCCAGACTGTCTGTCAGTACCTAAGATGGTGAGGGGGGAGCTGTTTAACAGGGATCAAGGAGGTGGGAGGTGTCAGGTAGGGGGGTAATTACTACATTACAATACTATTTCCTTTACCAGCTAACTAATTAACCCCTTCACTCCTGGGAATTTAAGAAGTGTGGAGCACAGCTGCAATTAGCGACCTTCTAATTACCAAAAAGCAATTGCAAGCCATGAATATCTGGAATTTCCAAATAAAGGGGATCCTAGGGAAGCTTTGACAATCATTTGTGTCATGATTGCACAAGCGGTATGTGAATTATTTCAGTCAGAAACGCAACATTTGTAAAAACGTTAATTTATTTTATATGATCGCATGTAGGGGAGACACTGTTGCAAAAAATATATCTAATTGGGCCTAGATCAAAAACACCTTGTGTTGTCTTCTTAAAAATATATATAGTTAATAAAAAAACAAGGCTCTATTTCTGTTTAAATGGAGTGATAGCAAAAATACTAAAAATTCTCTGGTATTTTGGGCAAGTTTTTCTCTTAAATTCCCGGTAGTGAAGGGGTTAAAGGGACAGTTACATCAAAATTAAACTTTCATGATTCAGAAAGAGATATGCAATTTTATACACTTTTCCAACTTACTTCTAATATCTATTTTTCTTGATTCTCTTGGTATCCTTTGTTGAAAAGCATAGGCTCAAGGACAGAAATGCAATACTGAGAGCTAGCAGTTTCTGATTGGTGGTTGCACATATATGTCTCTTGGCATTGGTCCACCCAATATGTTCAGGTAGCTCCTACTCCCATGCATTGCTGCTCCTTCAACAAAGGATAGCAAGTGAATGATTACCTCTTCTATATTAATGACAGCAATACTTTCTTTTTGTCTGTGCAGGACGAGTGTTTGTCCATGAGTGGGCTCACCTCAGATGGGGGGTGTTTGATGAGTATAATAATGACGTACCTTATTATAAGGCAGAAAATGGCAAAGTAGAAGCTACAAGGTATCGTTTTTCATTTCTTAATAGTTTTTAAAATAACACTTATTGTATTTATAACAATTTAGCAATAACAAAAATAACAAATTATTAATACAGAAGACGACAAACAAAAAATATATATAATAATTGTAAAAAGGTAAACACATCGCTTGTAGCATAAAGGCAATCTTACTGTGAGAAGAGTTTTCGGTTGTCATAAATATATTGTCAGATAAGGCTTTGATCGTTTAAAAGGATATAAAATCTATGTAAAATACATTTCAAACACACATTTTGTATATGATAAATATTGCAGCTACTTCACATATAAATGTAATATTTTTTATTGTTTGCCCCTTTTTTCGATACTAATGCATTTCGCTGCCATGCCTAGACCCGTTTATAAGTTATTACCACACTGGTAATTCATAGCGGCCTATCCATCAAGCTCCGAACGGAGCTTGAGGGCCCATGTTTCTGGCGAGCCTGCAGACTCGCCAGAAAGACCGCTGCTTCATAACCCTGTCCGCCTGCTCTGATGAGGCGGACAGGAATCGCCGGAATTCAACCCGATCGAGTACGATCGGGTTGATTGACACCCCTTTGCTGGCGGCCGACAGGCCGCGAGTCTGCAGGGGGTGGCGTTGCACCAGCAGCTCTTGTGAGCTGCTAGTGCAATGCTGAATATGGAGAGCGTATTGCTTTCCGCATTTAGCAATGTCTGTTGGACCTGATCCGCACTGTCGTATCAGGTCCGACAGACATTTGATAATTGGGCCTCACAGTGTCATTTTAGATTTAGAGAACTAAAAATATGTCTGAGACTGATACAAATTGTATAAAAAACGTATATGCATTTGTGATTGGCTGATGGCTGTCACATGACACAGGAGGAGTGGAAATAGACATAACTTTAAATATTTTCAGAAAAAAATCTACTACTGTTTCGAAGTTCAGACAATGGAGCATATTTATCAAGCTCCGTATGGGCTCGCCGCAAACAGAAGTTATGAAGCAGTGGTCTAAAGATCGCTGCTCCATAACTTGTTCGCCTGCTCTGAGGCGGCGGACAGAAATCAACCCGATCGAATACGATCAGGTTGATTGACACCCCCTGCTAGCGGCCGATTGGCCGCAAATCTGCAGGGGGCGGCATTTCACAAGAACTGCTGGTGCAATGATAAATGCCAACAGCGTATGCTGTCGGCGTTTATCGATGTGCAGCGGACATGATACGCTACTTTGTATCATGTGCACTCGCACATTGGTAAATATGCCCCCAAGGGACCGATTCATCTCTTTCCACGTGAGCCTTCAGGCTAGCAGGAAACATGAGTTAAGAAGCAGCGGTCTTAAGAGCACTGCTCGCTCCTTAACTCGTCCGCTACCTCTGAGGCAGTGGACAGCAATCCGCCCGATCAGGTTGATTGACATGCCTTGCTATCTACAGGGGGCGGAGTTGCACAAGCAGTTCACCAGAACTGCTTGTGCAATGATAAATGCTGAAGCGTATGCGGACATTATCACTACAGCGGATCATGTCTGTCCACACTTTCCTAAATCGGCTCCCTATATGCTATTGCATTGTCTTTTTATCATGTATTTGTTGTTTATGCAAATCTATTGTATGTACTGGTCCTTTAACATAGCTGATGATTGGTAGTGAGATGCACAAATGCCTCTTGAGATTTACTTTGTTTAGCTCTGGACCAATAGTCACTGGCGCTCCAAAGCTGACTTTAGCTATGTGTTTAACCCATTTTAACGTATAAGCAAGCGATACAGCAATGATAAACCTCTCTAATTCTTTCATGCCCTAGTTTTTTTGAGTATGTGTTGCATTTGCTATAAATAATTAAGGACAGATATAAAAGGTCAAGTGATCACTGTGCAGAATGTTTCAGGGTCAAGATAACAAAGTCTGCATGGTTCACTGCGGGGAGTGGAACAAATCTACTTTAATGGCTACAGGAATAAAAACACAAATAAAAACCCAAATGACCTTGTAAAGTTGTTTTATTATCACTGAGTAATGAGAGAGACTGTCCTGTTGTGCTATCACGCAACTTCTTTGGGGTCAAAGTTTGAATTTTGAAACTAAGGTTTTTCCCTATTGCTTCATATTTCCGCTCAAACTTAAATAATGTCTTTTTTTTATTATTATTACTGTTATTTTTATTATTATTACTGCTGCTTTTAACTATTTTGTGACTATAGAAATAATATAATTACCAATTCTGCACCTAATTCAGAAATAAAAAAATAATATGAAAACGAATGCATCTATTTCTCTCTGCCAGGTGTTCTACAGATATTATTGGTACTAATATTAAGCAACTATGCCAAGGAGCTTCATGCAGTTCTCTTCCTTGTTACTTTGACAAAAACACCGGCCTTTATGAAGACGGATGTGTTTTTGTACCAGCGAAGAACCAATTTGCCCATGAATCTATTATGTATCAGCAAGCTTTCTCTTCTGTGAGTACTGTTATATCTACATAGCTTCCTTGTTTTTATACTGTTGAGTTGATCATTCTATGGTACTAGAACTACATTTCTAAGCCAAACAAAACGAGAATGGACTGTACTAACTCAGCTGCTTATCTGACATTATACTTGACTTGACTTGACAATCCATGTGACTTGTGGAGCTACAATATAAGTGTCATTTGATATTATTTTTGCATGACTGACATTGTTTAAGAGCTAACAGAAGGAAATTGGAAATGGGAAGTTTCATTTTGACAGTATTATCCCTTTAAAACTTCCATGATTCAGATAGAGCAAAAAAAAATCATTATTATTATAAAAAAAATGACCTCTTTCTCTTGCTATCGTCTGTTGGAACTAACCTAAGCACACATTGTTGCAAACATTGTTGCAAACATTTCTTAAGACTTGTTCATGCTTCTGATCCTACCTCAGTATGCTCTCATGGAAAGAAGTATAAACAAAGGATATTTTTGACTTCCATGTCCCTTTAAAGCAATGTGAAACCCAAAGAGGTTCTTTTGTGATTCAGACAGAGCAAACTATTTTTACAACAGTTTCAAATTTACTTCTATTATCAAATGTGCTAAGTTCCCATTGTATCCTTTGTTGATGATCTCACAAGAGGACCTGCAGTCCGAATTTAACAAGCAGTGTTCATCAGAGGTGGCGAATTTTAGTCTCACCGGTCTTATCTGACCGGGGAGATTGCACGTGAGCACAAAATAGCACTAGTGTGCAATGCTGAATTCCGGCAGCAGAATTCAGCTCGCCAGAGGCGAGATGTAGTGGACAGGGGCGCGTATGTGCGCCCCGTCCACCGCAGCTTGATTAATCGACCACTTAGTGCTCTTTCAAATGAATAACATTCTTGTAAAGCTGCTGCCATATACTTCTCTAGTCCAGAAACGTGCATTCTTCTGAGCTTACGTGCCTGTTTTTCAACAAAAAATACCAAGAGAATAAAGAAAATGTGATAATAGAATTACGTTAGAAAGTTGTTTAAAATTCCATGCTCTAATTGTGAAAGAAAGAAAGAAACATTTTGGATTTCATAATTTCATATCCCTTTAAGCTCACAAGTTTTGTCTTGTGGAAGACCATGAATAATGGTACTATAGAGTGATACAGCTCAGGGCCTTCAGATTCTTTCTATAACTGCGCTATGTCATATGTAAGACCATGAATACAGGTACTATACAGTGATGTAGCACAGGGCTATCAGATTCTTTGTATAACTGCGCTATGTCATATGTAAGACCATGAATAATGATACTATACAGTGATACAGCTCAGGGCCTTCAGATTCTTTGTATAACTGCGCTATGTCATATGTAAGACCATGAATAATGGTACTATACAGTGATACAGCTCAGGGCCTTCAGATTCTTTGTATAACTGCGCTATGTCATATGTAAGACCATGAATACCGGTACTATACAGTGATACAGCTCAAGGTCTTCAGATTCTTTGTATAACTGCGCTATGTCATATGTAAGACCATGAATACCGGTACTATACAGTGATACAGCACAGGGTCATCAGATTCTTTGTATAACTGCGCTATGTCATATGTAAGACCATGAATACCGGTACTATACAGTGATACAGCACAGGGTCATCAGATTCTTTGTATAACTGCGCTATGTCATATGTAAGACCATAAATAACGGTACTATACAGTGATACAGCTCAGGGCCTTCAGATTCTTTGTATAACTGCGCTATGTCATACGTAAGACCATGAATAACAGTACTATACAGTGATACAGCACAGGGCCTTCAGATTCTTTCTATAACTGCGCTATGCCATATGTAAGACCATGAATACCGGTACTATACAGTGATACAGCTCAGGGCCTTCAGATTCTTTGTATAACTGCGCTATGTCATATGTAAGACCATGAATAACAGTACTATACAGTGATACAGCACAGGGCCTTCAGATTCTTTCTATAACTGCGCTATGTCATATGTAAGACCATGAATACCGGTACTATACAGTGATATAGCACAGGGCTATCAGATTATTTATATAACTGCGCTATGTCATATGTAAGATCATGAATAATTGTACTATACAGTGATAGAGCACAGGGCCTTCAGATTCTTTCTATAACTGCGCTATGTCATATGTAAGACCATGAATACCGGTACTATACAGTGATATAGCACAGGGCTATCAGATTATTTATATAACTGCGCTATGTCATATGTAAGACCATGAATACCGGTACTATACAGTGATAGAGCACAGGGCCTTCAGATTCTTTCTATAACTGCGCTATGTCATATGTAAGACCATGAATACCGGTACTATGCAGTGATATAGCACAGGGCTATCAGATTCTTTATATAACTGCGCTATGTCATATGTAAGATCATGAATAATTGTACTATACAGTGATAGAGCACAGGGCCTTCAGATTTTTTGTATAACTGTGCTATGTTATATTGAAGACCATAAATAATTGTACTACACAGTGATACAGCTCAGGGCCTTCAGATTCTTTCTATAACTGCGCTATGCTATATGTAAGATCATGAACTTCTTGTGCAATGCCGCCCCCTGCAGATTTGCAGCCAATCGGCCGCTAGCAGGAGGTGTCAATCAACCCGATTCTACACGATCGGGCGGATTGATGTCCACAGCCTCAGAGGCAGCAGACGAGTTAAGGAGCAGCGGTCTTAAGACCGCTGCTTCATAACTGCTGTTTCCACATGAAAACAGGGGCATCAGTGGCCATTCGGCCCTTGATAAATCGGCCCCAGTGCCTTTAATTGCGAAAACTTATGAAATAGTAAATTATATAGCTTCCAATTAAAAACAAATTACTATTTCTGAATGCATTTACTGCAAGAAGCTAAGTTTTTAATGATTTGGATAAAGCTTACAATATAAAACAACTTTTCAGTTTCCATCTATTTTCAAATTTGCTTCATTCTCTTGATATCCTTTGTTGAACAAGCAGCAATATACTACTGAGAACCAGGTAAACACCTCGGTCAAGCCAATGGCAAGAGGTATATATGTGCAGCCACCAATCAGCAGCTAGCTCCAAGAATTGCATTGCTGCTCCTGAGCCTACCTAGATATGTTTTTCATTAAATGATACAAAGAGAATGAAGTAAATGTGATAAAAGAACTCATTTAGAAAGCTGTTTAAACTTACAGAATTTTGACTTTAATGCCCCTTTAAAACCTATTCTTTATTTTGATGTTTCTCATCTATATACTGTTTGTTCTTGGCCATCTGTATTTTCTACTCTGTGTATGACATTGACTAATGCTCTGAGGCTACAGGATGCTTTTAAGGTATAAGAATCCTGACTTGGTAACCTTATGAAGAAGCATTTAAACATATGGCTGGGGCTTCAGACAAGTAGACATATCTCTGTTAAATTCAGGATTACTGGCATTGTTAAAGGGACACTGAACCCAAATTTTTTCTTTTGTGATTCAGATAGAGCATGCAATTTTAAGCAACCTTCTAATTTACTCCTATTATCAATTTTTCTTCGTTCTCTTGCTATCTTTATTTGAAAAAGAAGGCATCAAAGCTTTTTTTTTTTTGTTCAGAACTCTGAACAGCACTTTTTATTGGTGGATGAATTTATTCACCAATCAGCAAGAACAACCCAGGTTGTTCACCAAAAATGAGCCGGCATCTAAACTTACATTTTTGCATTTTAAATAAAGATACCAAGAGAATGAAGAAAATTTGATAATAGGAGTAAATTAAAAGGTTGCTTAAAATTTCATGCTCTATCGGAATCGCGAAAGAAAAAAAATTGGGGGTTCAGTGTCCCTTTAAGTGTTAGGGCTGTGATAAGCAAGGAGGACTTTGTGTTTGTTTGCATACTGTGGCATTTCACATTACAAAAGCAGAACTATACAGTATTTAATATTTTATAAAGTCTCTGCAATTTACATTGGGTTTTTGAAGCAGAGTAGAGTGGGTTAAGTTATGGAAAATCAGTGGGTGTGGCATTGTGCTCAACAAGTAATACCAGCGCACATTTTGTGCTCCACTTGTAATCTAGGTTTAAATTTTTACTAAAGTAAATTATATTTTGTATTTTAATGTTCAGGTGTCTGAATTCTGTGATATAATAAACCACAATGCTGAAGCACCGACCCTGCAAAACAGAGTGTGCAACTCCCACAGCACGTGGGACGTCATCATGAATTCAACTGACATCAAATCTTCGCCTCCGAAGAGTGACAACAACATTCCAGTCCCTTCCTTCTCACTTCTGCAGTACAGAGACAGAGTGATCACATTAGTGCTTGATGTGTCAGGAAGCATGGCATCTGTAAGTCTTCTATATGTCCTGTGAAGTTAAAGGGACATTGTTCTGTAAAATATCACCATTCATGTGTTCTCAATAATTCATTTTTACCTCCTGGAGTGTTTATCTTTACCTTTATTTTGTAATTGGAAACAGCTGTTTGTGCTGTAGAAAACACCACCTATACTGATAATTTCAATACTGCAGTACTGACTAAAGAAAAGATATGTAATCAAGGAACAACAAATCAGAGAGAAATAGTCCAGCACTTTTGAATGGACGTTCCCGCAGCAACTTGCCTGCATACATTTAGAGAAATTTAAAGGTGGAAACACTTTTATTTGACTTAAAATGACATAAACACAGCTGCTTAATTTATTAGATCTATTTTCCAAAATCATTATATTTTTTAACTTGGTTGCAAATATGCTTTAATAAATATAATACTGTTTTTAATTACATAATAGTTATTATTTGTATATTTTGTATTGAAGAACTATTCTGTGAGAAAAATGTTAGGCCTGAAAGGATTTATATGTAAATAAAAATAGAATAAGGCTAAGTAGATTACCACCTATAGAATATACTCCCTGCGTATAGCGCCTCTTCCCTGTGTACTATAAAATTCCACTTAGGAGTGGGATATTGACGTTAGGCTAGGAGTAAAGGTTTAAGCGCACAGATATATTTAATATTGTTACTAAAATCATTATAGTCATAATATTTTTTTTGTCAATTGCAGTATGACCGTATAGGCCGTGTGTATCAGGCAGTAGAAGTATTCCTTCTTAAAATAATTGAAACTGGCTCTTATGTTGGGATCGTCCAATTCTCAAGCACCGCCAGTGTTTTGTCGCCACTAGTGCAAATAATAACCAACGAGCAACGAGAGAAACTAAAATCTCTCATTCCAAAAAACGCTAATGGAGGAACAAACATTTGTTCAGGAATTAATACTGGATTCCAGGTAAATGATTTCTAGTCTGTTTTTCTTATATCCTTTAAGTTGATTATTTTGAAATCATTAAAAATTACTATGAGTTTCATTCATCAAAAGTTTTAAAAACAAATTTACTGGTTTAGTCGAAAAAAGCAACTCCGTTTCTATTAAGCTCTCCAGCAGCCTCAACATGCTAGCCCGGGTCCTATTCTTCACAGAGCCCCTATTGCACTAGTAGAAGCCTTAGCTAAAGGAGAAGGCTTAGCGCAGCCAGGACTCTGTGGAGGAAAGGACCAGGTTAACGCAGCTCTCCAGCTCTCACCTGTAGCTTAGGAACATTAACATTTGTTTAACGAAAACAAAAGTAAATGTTTAAAGAATATTCAGTATTAGTTTTTATTTTAAATTAAACGAATACCGAATAGTGCATCCAATGAATATTCAGGAAAACAAAATTTGTTACGAATGATTCGAACAAATAGTATTATAATCATTAAAAGAATACATCAAAATGAAAGCAGTGCTGCCGTAATGTGTGTGGGGAGTAAAACTGATTCTGTGAATATTTTTTTTAATGTTTAGGTGAATAAAATTCTTGATGGGTCAACCTATGGAACAGAAATAATATTACTTTCTGATGGAGAAGACTATGGTGTGAGTAGCTGCTTTCCTAGTATAAGAGACAGTGGGGCGACCATACATGTTATTGCCCTTGGACCAAGTGCAGCAAAGGAACTTGATCAAATAGCTGAAATGACCGGTGAGTTTAAAGCAAAGTTTATGGAAATAATGTTACTGCACAGCTTAAAGATGACTGTATTGCAAGCAGGGGCATATCACTGGCTGGGCCCACTACACCATATCGTGGTTATCTTTTAACTGACTTGACTATAAAGTATAAGATTAAATAGACCATATGAAAGCCTTAAAGGGACACTGAACCCAGATTTTTTCTTTCGTGATTAAGCTAGAGCATGAAATTTTAAGCAACTTTCTAATTTACTCCTATTATCACATTTTCTTTATTCTCTTGGTATCTTTATTTGAAATGCAAGAATGTAAGTTTAGATGTCGGCCCATTTTCGGTGAACAACCTGGGTTTTCCTTGCTGATTAGTGGATAAATTCATCCACCAATAAAAAAGCTTAGATGCCTTCTTTTTCAAATAAAGATAGCAAGAGAATGAAGAAAAATTGATAATAGGAGTAAATTAGAAAGTTGCTTAAAATTGCATGCTCTATCTGAATCATGAAAGAAAAAATTTGGGTTCAGTGTCCCTTTAAGCTTAGCCCAGGCATCTGTGAAGTCCTCCACAGTGCTTGTCTCTACCACCTCTAATGGAAGTTTATTCTATGAATCAACCACTCTTTATGTTAAGAAGCTCTTCTAAACAACTACTCTTTAAAGGGACAGTCTACACCCTATCATAATTTTTACCTACCTGCTCAAACACATTAACAAGTGTTCTGAACCAAGTCCATGGTACACCAGCTTGAAAGCAATAACTGTAATTGTGAAAAATTTCAGTCTAAAATGGCTACAAGTTCCGCCCACCTTTTTACTTATCTTTAGTTATGTGTATAACTCTCCAATCAACTCGTTAAAAAAAAATTCTCATGGACCCACATGCTAATTTGCATAGTCGCAGTTAACCCACTGGAGTGTTGCAGCCTAATCAGTCCCTAATGTTTAAGGTTGTAATTTTAATCTTGGAGAAGTTGATTATTGAGCACTGCTTTGCCTAGCCCTGAATTTGCATTGCGGTATGTTATTTAAATTAATTGAAAAATATTTTTATAGATTATTTATTTTGCCTACTAGATTTATATAATACTATATTTAAAATAGTTTATTTGATACCTCCTCCCTTACATTGAGTTTAAACAAGCATTTTTATTCTGTCTTTCTGCCAGTGGATATTCAGCTCCCAAATTTGTGAAGTTTATCAAATAACTCTAAAAGAATCTGTTAACCCTTTCCTGCCGTTAGGACGTTTCATGCCATTCTAGCCGTTTGGCAGTCTTGAAGCCATACCTGCTTCCTAAATGGGATTGCGGGCTGGAGGGGGTGTCTAGCGTCATAGGCATTCGCCCCTGGCACAATCCGATTATTGAAATCATGCAAACGCATAAACTATTGCGTGATTTCAATTTTTACTTGTTAACATCAGAATTTTTTTCCAATGTAGACAAATACTGTAAGTCCCGTCAGAAAAGGGATACGCAAAGCCTATCACATGCAAAGAATTGTTTGGTCGTTTCATTTTGCATATTCAAATTTATGCTAATATATCTGCTATCTATTCATTAAAAAAAGTCTCCTCAAGCACAATAAAGAGTGAGCAGATATATAATTTAAATTATTGCTACCAAATATCTATATACTACTCTTTTAACTTATGTAAAAGAATTATGGCAACTGTAGTCTGACTGCAATGCGACTGATGGTTACTCAGTGATAAAAGAATGACTAGTATTTACTTAGTGACCATTGAGTAACCACATACCACTTGAGTTTTAGACTTTTTATCAGCTTTTGGCAGTCATGTTATGCCAAATGGGCCTTTGACCCATAGCTGCAACTTGTGTAAAATATTAATATACTTATTATCTTAATAATGATGTATTTTTATATATATTAATTTTTCCATTTATATGTAAAATATATAATAAAAAATAAAGAGGGAGGGATAGGGAGCTACACTACAGAAAAAAGGTAGGGTGGGGGGATGCTAAACAACGATCACCGGAAGGGGGGAGCACTACACTACAGAAAATGTTTTTAAAAATATGTATTTTATAGGTACTTACAGACAGCTGCCTGTACTAAATATGGTCGTGAGTAGTGGGAGGGGCAAGGTTAGAGAGCTATTTGGGGGGGATCAGGGTTGAGGAGGATCACTACACTGAAGAAAAAAAATGTATACAAATAAATAATAATAATTAAAAACAAAACAAAAAACTTAACTGGATACTGGCAAACTGTCTGCCAGTACCTAAGATGGCTTCCATTGGGGGGGGGAAGAGAGCTGTTTGGGAGGGATCAGGTAGGGATCAGGGGGTGTGAGGTGTCAGGTGGGAGGGTAATCTCTACACTAAAGCTAAAATTACAAACTACCCTATTAACCCATTCACTGCCGGGAATACTAGAAGTTTAATGGGCAGCAGCAATTAGCTGCAATCTAATTAAACAAAATAAATATTCTGGGTTTAATGTGCCTTTAATGAATATTGGAGGTTATAGGTACTGTTTAAGATTATGTAGGTTATGCACTCTTGAAATGTATCCTTATATATAAAATGTAACTTTTTTTCTAAAAAAAAATATATATATATTTTTCAGGAGGATTAAGGTTTTTTGCAACAGATAACCTGGATACCAATAGTCTGATTGATGCATTTAGTGGGATTTCTTCAGGGAGTGGAAACATTTCTCAACAGACTATTCAGGTAATCGATTGCGCTGTTTGTTTCTTCAATTAGACCCAACTTATATCCAATAATTCCTCAAACCAGTAATGCTTCATTAGGGTTATTATGTTAATAACAAAATAATGCAAAACATTTGTAGGGTAGAAAAATTAAAATACATTAGATAATCTACTATAGGGAATCAGTTGATGTGATATACTTAGATTTTGCAAAGGCGTTTGATACAGTGCCACATGAGAGATTAATGCACAAAATTAAGGGACTGGGAATGGCTGAAAATGTTAGCTCATGGATAAATAACTGGATAAAAGATAGGGAGCAACGAGTAGTAGTAAATGGATCATACTCAGATTGGACAAAGGTAGGACGATCGGGTTGATTGACACCTCCCTGCCGGTGGCCCATTGGCCGAGAGTCTGCAGGGGGCGGCGTTGCACCAGCAGCTCTTGTGAGCTGCTGGTGTAATGCTGAATACGGAGAGCGTATTGCTCTCCGCATTCAGCGAGGTCTTGCGGACCTGATCCGCACTGTCGGATCAGGTCTGCAAGACCTTTGATACATAGGCCCCATAATTTGCAGAAACAGTTGCAATATTGTGCTTATGATATGTTAACATTCCTAAACTACATCAGTATGCTCTCATTGAAAAGATCTAAGTTTCAACAAAATATACTAAGAGAAAACTTGATAATATGTCGTTTTTTTTATTATTTTTAATTGGAGTCTGACTCATTAATAATAATTATGACTTTCATATCCCTTTAAGAGTAAATTACTGCATATACAATTCCTGATATAAAACATGCTAAGCAAGATTAAGAAGATGATACCGTTAAAGCAGCCCTTTAAAACATTTTACATTTGATGTTGAAAGAAACAAGAAATGCATGCTTATTAGCAACACTCTTAAAATGGTGTCTTCACAGAAAATGTTTGCAGGGAGGGGCACTTCTCAAAAGCCCACTAGTGTATTGTGGGTGGAGCTAAAATAGAGGGTCAGGGTGGGGCTTGGCATGGGCAGGGCTGGGTGGGGTATGGGTTACATATGGAGGTTCTTGATGGAGTTGCAGTGGGAAACCAGGGGGATCACAGTTGGGGTGTGCATGAGAATGCCACTATTCCCACAGTTAAATAGGTGGATGAAAGCATATGTACATAAGCATAACACACAAAGCTGTGCTATTTAGATTTTAAATATATGAATTAATATATATACTGTATGTGTAAATATATATATTACCTTATAAGGTCAAAACAGTATCTACCTAGTATCTGAAAAGCATGAAATCTAATTCATGAACAGTTTCAGGAAAAAAACAAAAAGCAAAACACTCTCTGTTCAGTCAATAAATCAATAAAGCAATGAGTTTCTTTAATCACTGCTGACTGCAGACTGTTGCTCCCAGAAGAAATTAAATTAAAAATAAATAAATTCTATGACCGTAGGGCCATTTTAGCTTCTTTTCAAGGCTCCGTGGCAAAGATGCTCAGTATGAAACCATAGAAAGAGTTTGTATGTTTTATTTATTATATTTTATTGTTTGTTTTTCTAATTTTTCATATTTTAGTTTTGTTTTATCCCTAACACATTTTGGGGAAGACCCAAAACTAAAAACCGTAATGCCAAAACTAAAAACCGTAATGCCAAAACTAAAAACCAAAACTAAAAACCGTAATGCCAAAACTAAAAACCGTAATGCCAAAACTAAAAACCGTAATGCCCCATAAAAATATCTTACTACCATGTGTTATTATATTGTTTTTTATTTTATCCCAAACATTTTTTTGGGGAGAAGAATTTTATAAAGCTGTTTAGTTGTAATGCCCTTTACTCTGTAATACCCTTATAAAAACCTCACATCTGTCATGTGTACATTGAGAAATGCAACTCTTCATTTCAGTCATATTTTCTTTTCATGTTTGAACAAATGTATATTTATAAGTGGTATTCTTCGTCTGTACTAGTAGATGGGTAACAGATTTATCAAGTGTATTGCATTTGTGTAGTCCTTTTTTGTCATCTATCGCTACTTTTAATTTTTTATAATAGTTAATAAAAAAATTGAGATGAACTGACAAAAGTTGCAATGTTTTAAATTGTATGTTCTATCTGAATCATGAAAGAAAATGTTGGGGTTTTATGTCCCTTTAAGATCTGAACAAAGTACTGATGTAAACACTTGCTTGAAAAATTAAATGATGTGATCTTCGATGTGATCACATGATTTCAAGGCCGGGATTGGATCATGGTAGCCTACAAGGCTAGGCACACCTCCCAGTCAGATTTCCTATTGACTAAAAGGAGGAGGGTGCAGGACACCAGAAAAGGTAGAATGTTCCATATTTAAATTGTTGTCATATTATCTAAGCAAAATAGAACCATTCTTATAACTTTCTCTGCATTTTATTCTTCACAGCTGGAAAGCGCTCGTTTGAATCTTAACCCAAAAGAATGTTTAAATGGCACCGTTTATATTGATAGCTCCGTTGGAAATGAAACATTCTTCCTAATTACATGGCAAAGTGTAATACCTACAATCTATTTAAAAGATCCAAAGGGTAAATTATATACAGCTGCCCAGTTCAGTAATGACACAACGTCCAAATCATCTAGACTTGAAATTCCAGGAACAGCAGAGGTAATGTGTTTTGATATAAATGTCTTTACTGCTTCTAAGGGACATTAACACCTTGTAACCAAGACATTTCTGTTGTCTTGCTAAATATAATGACATATCAGCCAAGTTTAAACATTTTAAAAACAAATTAATACCTTGTTTGCTGCTATTGTATTTTTTATGGCAGCCACACAATCTGCCATTGTGGGCTTGAGTCTGCAGACACCAGGGCTAGCTATAATCATGGCTAAGTTAAAGCTCAAAATAAGTGTTACACAACAATAAAAACACAACCTGCATACATAGGGGTAGATTTATCATACCCTGGGCGGACATGATTCGATATAGCGAATCATGTCCGCCCTGCATCGGTAAATGGCGACAGCATACGCTGTAGGCATTTATCATTGCACAAGCAGTTCTGGTGAACTGCACTGTCCGCCTCCTCAAAGCTGGCGGACGAATTACCACCTGTTTCCGGTGAGCCCTAATGCTGAAACAGCAGCATTAGGGGCCATGCAGTTATATTTACCAGCGTATATTAAAGGAACAATAGAGACAACATTAAAGGGACAGTCTAGTCAAAAATAAACTTTCATGATTGAGATAGGGCATGTCATTTTAAACAACTTTCCAATTTACTTTTATCATCAATTTTGCTTTGTTCTCTTGGTATTCCTAGTTTAAAAGCTAAACCTTGAAATGCCACCTTCTATCTGAATGCATTTTAACAGTTTTTTTTACAACTAGGGGCGTTAGTTCATGTGTGCCATATAGATAACATTGTGCTCACGCCCGTGGAGTTAACTAGGAGTCTGCACCGATTGGCTAAAATGCAAGTCTGACAAAATAACTGAAGTAAGGGGGCAGACAAGGTAATCACAGAGGTGAAAAGTATATTGATATAACAGTGTTGGTTGTGCTAAACTGGGGAATGGGTAATAAAGGAATTATATATCTTTTTAAACAATAAAAGGTCAGGTGTAGACTGTCCCTTTAAACATTCATGACTCAGATAGAGCAAGTAATTCTAAACAACTTTTCAATTTACTTCTGTGATTTAATTTGCTTCATTCTATTGTATAATTTGCCTGGGATTTTTTTTTTTTTATCCTTTGTTGAAAACGTCAACTCGAGAGAAGCAATGCTCTACTGGAAGTTAGTGAGCACACAGAATAAACTGGTAGTGAGAAAGATGAGGCGCTGGAGAATTGACCCTGCTAGACTAATGTATTCCCCTCTAAGAAAACAGTGGTTGATATGTAGTGAATGTAGTCCAGCGCTAGATTAGCACGGGTAGAGTATTTAGTTAAATTCTATAATTCGAATATATTGTATTTTGTGATTGGATAAATGTTTAATGTATGTACTGCAATGTTGTTATTATATATTATTGTAGGTAATCCTAAGTATTTATCAACATTCAGTTAATAAAAAGATATAAACAGGTATATACAACTGATATATATAAACTTGTTGTCTAATGTGAACTTCTTATCTATATATATAAAAACTAATAAAACATTTGTATAATTAGACAGAAATTTAATAACTTGTTAAAAGCATACATAAAATAAAAAGGGACGTCTCCCTTATAACATCGATTTCATCAGAGAAAACAATTGAATAACTGTAGTATATATTTCCGCTATTTGATAATCAGGTACCTGTTATATAGTGTAACAAATGATAATGTCCAGAAATTGGATTAAAAAAACTTAAAGATCCAAACGAGATGACCTCCCCGCTATTGTGGCGGGTGTGTGTTACCGGTCCGTTAGTGAGAGACTGGTATTTAAAAATATGTCATGTGACTTTTCCTACGTCACACTTGTGATCGTAGCTGTTTCAATATAGTTGTAATGTAACCAGTGATCCTTGATATTCTGTCAAGTGCTTATTATGTTGCAATTTTTTTAAACTTTAATCTGTATGTGTATCAGAAGGTGTATTCCCCTATTCCGTGTGTAATTAGGGAGTCTTGGGGGAGATTGCAACTTACGCTGGTCTCTTGGCACACCTGATTTCTCTTTTAGTGTGGTCTTTGCGGTCACATTCAGTGACTTGGATGTTAAACTTTGCGGTCACGTGCAGTGACTATAATGCAATCCTCGCAGTGTGGACTTGGCGGTCACTTGTAGTGGTGGGAATTTGTCAGAGTTGGCAGCTATGCCTTTAAGGATAGGTTACTTAAGTCTGCTCCTCCCCCTTCCACCTGCCGATTAATGTTTAGTATACTGAGTTCTCAACTAGAGAAGACACCAAACTAAACCTCCAGGCTATAATCTATCTGAACTATTAGTTACCAAAGCTGAAAGCTCATCTTACTGCAGGAGCTATTACAGAAATCATCTTGTTCCGCATCTACCTCCTGAGCCGCTCTAGGCTAACAAATATCCTCCGGTTGCAACTGGTATCTATTACAGCCAGACTTTCATTGTTGCAAACAGTGTCAGGACTTACTTTGTGCAGCCTCTCCTCTCAGTACTCCGGAGCTTCAGCGGTTGTCCGCATTTGCTACAAACACAGCCGAAGTCTTTCCAGCGTGCACGCTGCCTGTCAGGTATTCCTCCTCGCTGATTGGCGCTTCGCACCACACCCTCTGTCTGTGTCTACAGACGCTGCAGCGGCACCAGCTCTCCCCTCTCAAGGCAATCACACTCTGGCTCCGGATTAAACAACTCACGCTTATTCACAGTGAGCTCATAGGCTACAACGTTAATATCTCCTGACTCAGCACAACTATACGCTATAGCTGTTTTACTCAATAACCTATCCTTGTTAATGGACAATTATTACAACTAAGGACAGTGTCTACTACAATACAGTTCCTATTCTGAACTACATCACCTACAGCCTTAATTAAACAAGGAGACTATTCACAACGAACTTTATACTATAGGCTTCCTTGCCTGTCTCCTGTAACAAGGATTACAAGAGCACCTCATAGGTTGTTACTACTGGGTAACGGATAACTAAGTGAATCTGCAGTTGTGATCTACTAATATTACATTGCGTAACCTTGTACACCCTAACATATTAATCGGCCCTATACATGGATCCAGCGGATTTGCCCACTGTAGTCTATAACCTCACCCAAACGGTTGAACAACTGACACAAGGTTTGAGAGAATTACAAGTTCAAAATGACAGCCTCAGAGCAGCTGTAAGGGACAGCACACCGGAACCTCATGTCTGCTTACCTGAGAGATTCACTGGAGACAGGAAACTTTTCAGGCAATTCAGAAATGCCTGCTACCTACTGTTTCAAATGAAACCTAGAACATACCATACTGAGAGGCTCAAGGTGATGACTGTCATATCCTTCCTCACTGGAGAGCCTAGAATTTGGGCAGACACCTTCCTAGAGAACGATGACCCAATACTGGGGTCACTTACAGATTTCTTCACTGAGATGAGTGCCTTGTATGAAGATACACAAAAACAACTTACGGCTGAAGCAAAGATGCGCTCCCTCAGACAGGGCAGACGCCCTGTGGAAGAATACCTCTCAGAGTTCAAACTCTACACCAAGGATTCAGAGTGGAGTCAGGTAGCCCTACGCAATCAATACCGCCTAGGCCTATCTGATGCTCTCAAAGACGAACTTGCCCGTATTGAGATACCAGCAACACTAGAGAGCTTGATGGCCCTTACAATCCAGATAGACAGGAGACTCCGAGAGAGGAAATCCGAGCGCCAACATTCAGAGGGTGCCCAAAAGTATTACACTACATCTCCACCTTCCAAGGAGACTGCCACCCCCCATGGAAATTGGTTTCACTAAGGGACCATTAACCTTAGAGGAAAGACACCGCAGACAGCAGAAGGATTTATGCATGTACTGCGCATCCCCAGCACACAAGGTGAAGGAATGCCCACTACTACAACGCCAAAAGAGAAGTAAGCTAAGAAATATTAACCATTGCTTAACTAATAAGATTGTGAATGCAGCTTACTGTACCATATCTCTCTTTTTACAGTGGGATCATCGAGCTCTACAAACTGAAGCTATCATAGATTCGGGAGCTTACTCCAATTTCCTTGATTTGTCACTTGCAAAAAGAAATAAAATACCACTAGTTGCAAAAGCAAATCCAGTCTCTATCCGTGTTATTGATGGTACTTTAGTCAATTCTGGTCCAGTAACACATCACACCATACCACTCAAGGTAACATTAGGTAAGGGCCATACTGAATACATCACGTTGGATATACTTCCATCTCCTCTTTTCTCAGTCGTATTAGGTCTCTCTTGGCTCCAGAAACATCAACCTAATATCTCGTGGCACACTCTTAAAGTTGAATTGGATTCCCCATACTGTCTGGAATCCTGTTATCCTCATCAACAACAGGTACTCCTTTCTCAAGATACTATACCATCGGAATATCATGATTATCTAGATGTATTCAGTAAGAAACAAGCAGAACACCTACCGCCACATTGGATTATATGACTGCCCGATAGAGCTTTTACCTGGTTCTACCATACCCTATGGACATATTTATCCACTTTCACAACCCGAATTAGAGCACCTCAAGGATTACCTGGACGAAAACCTTAAAAAAGGTTTTATCAGACCTTCCACATCCCCTGCAGGAGCAGGGATGTTCTTCGTAAGGAATAAGGACAAGTCCTTACGACCCATCATAGATTACAGGGAGCTGAATAAGAGGACAAAGAAGAACAGATACCCTCTCCCTCTTATTCCGGAGTTAGTGGAAAGACTAAGCAAGGCAACCATCTACACAAAGCTCGATCTCAGGGGTGCCTACAACCTGGTCAGAATCAGGGAAGGCGATGAGTGGCTCACTGCCTTCAGGACTCGCTATGGGCTCTATGAATATTTGGTAATGCCATTCGGGCTCTGCAATGCCCCTGCCACGTTCCAATATTTCATTAATGATATCTTCAGAGATCTATTGGACGTGTGCCTCGTTATCTATTTGGAAGATATCTTGATCTATTCAGACAATATACAGGACCACCAGAAACATGTGCGCTGGGTTTTGGATCGACTAAGAACCCATCAGCTGTACGCTAAGCCTGAAAAATGTTCTTTCCACACTCATGAAATTACATTCCTTGGTTACAATATATCCTCCTCAGGGATACGTATGGAAGATGGAAAAATAGAAGCCATTCAAAAGTGGCCTATTCCTACCAACAAAAAAGATGTACAACGTTTTCTTGGCTTTGCAAATTTCTACAGGAAATTTATTAAAGGTTTTTCCAACATAGTCAAACCCTTAACCAGTCTTACTGGTTCTCTGACACCTTTCAGATGGAATCCGCAGGCTCAACAAGCTTTTGATCTCCTCAAGAGATCCTTCACAACCGCTCCCATACTTCAGTTCCCAGATACCAAACTCCAATTCATCCTAGAGGTAGATGCTTCAGACTATGCCTTGGGGGCTATACTGTCACAAACGGAAATCCCCAAATGATCCTATACATCCAGTTGCCTACTATTCTCGTCTCATGACTCCTCCTGAATGGAACTATCCCTGGGCGAAAAGGAATTACTAGTTATCAAGGCCTCATTGGAGCATTGGAGGCATCTACTGGAAGGGACTTCCTACCCTATTCTGATTTACAACGGATCATCGGAATTTGGAATACCTCCAATCAAGCAAGACTCTATCCGCCCGCCAGCTACGTTGGAGTCTGTTCTTCACCAGATTTCAGTTTCATATCACCTATCGTCCTGGCAAAAAGAACGGTAAGGGCAGATTCTCTCTCCAGACATCTCCGACCTCCAGATCAAGTCATACCAGACCAACCCATCCTTCCTCCTGACCGGTTCTTAGGTGTTCTGAAGGATTCCCATCACTCCCTACGCTCTTGCCAACATAACGATACCACCTACCCCAAAAGATCTTCAGGAATTGGATTCAAATGGTATTGCTCATGTACGTGGTAAAATATATATTCCACCCACTTACAGGAATGACATACTTCGTCAACATCATGAATCACCACTTGCTGGACATCCAGGTGTTGAAAGAACCATCGAACTCATCAAGAGAAATTATTGGTGGCCAAACTTACACCAAACTGTCCACCATTTCATCAAAACCTGTCAGATTTGTGCCGTTTCAAAATCTGACAGAGCTAAACCTTATGGGTCTTTGTTATCTATTCCTATACCAGACCGTCCTTGGCATACCATTGGTATGGACTTTATAGTCGATCTCCCTCCTTCCAATCATTCCACCACCATAATGGTAGTAGTGGATATATTTACGAAAATGGCTCATTTTATTCCGTACAAAAAGCTACCCACAGCATCTGAAACAGCAGCACTGTTCTTAACTCACGTAGTTCGTCTCCATGGGTTACCTTCCATAATTATTTCTGATAGAGGTACACAATTTACCTCCAGGTTCTGGAAACAGTTATGCTCCGTGCTCAAGATAGAACATCGCTATAGCACTGCTTACCATCCCCAAACCAATGGGCAAACAGAACGGGTAAACCAGTGGATTGAACAATACATCAGATGCTATTGTGCACATCAGCAAGATGAATGGGTCTCTAACTTGCCGATGGCTGAATATTCCTACAACAACACGTTAAACAGTTCGACCAGAAGAACTCCATTCTTCGCAAACTATGGATACCATCCTACCTTCCACTTATTCCCTAGCCTCAATACCACATCACCTGTGATAGACGACACAGCAATTCTATGTTAGAAGTCTTCTCCTTCCTAAAAGACAACATTAAAAATGCTCAAGAAACACAACAACGTTATTACAATCAAAAGAAACGGAAGCCCCCTGAGTACCAGATTGGCGACCTTGTTTGGCTCTCTACCCGACACTTGAAACTTAAGACCCCCAGTAGGAAATTCTCTCAGCTATTCATCGGACCTTATGAAGTGACCAAGGTCGTGAATCCCAATGCTGTGACGCTGAAATTGCCCCCAGAAATCCCTGTTCATCCAACTTTCCATGTTTCCTTGATGAAACCTTACGTCCCGACTAGACTACAGACGACTACTTCCACGACTCCATCTATTGTAGTGGATGACACGGTTTATGAAGTATCTTCTGTCCTTGACTCTAGACGTTACCATGGGCGAACTGCAGTACTTGATCCGCTGGAAGGGATTTTCCACGGATGAAGATTCTTGGGAACCTTCCTCTAACATCAACGCTTCTCGTTTGATTGCTCGATTCCACAGACTTCATCCGCATAAGCCGGCTCCTTCTGCTGCTGGGCAGCAGTTTTGATGGGGGGATCTGTCAGAGTTGGCAGCTATGCCTTTAAGGATAGGTTACTTAAGTCTGCTCCTCCCCCTTCCACCTGCCGATTAATGTTTAGTATACTGAGTTCTCAACTAGAGAAGACACCAAACTAAACCTCCAGGCTATAATCTATCTGAACTATTAGTTACCAAAGCTGAAAGCTCATCTTACTGCAGGAGCTATTACAGAAATCATCTTGTTCCGCATCTACCTCCTGAGCCCGCTCTAGGCTAACAAATATCCTCCGGTTGCAACTGGTATCTATTACAGCCAGACTTTCATTGTTGCAAACAGTGTCAGGACTTACTTTGTGCAGCCTCTCCTCTCAGTACTCCGGAGCTTCAGCGGTTGTCCGCATTTGCTACAAACACAGCCGAAGTCTTTCCAGCGTGCACGCTGCCTGTCAGGTAATTCCTCCTCGCTGATTGGCGCTTCGCACCACACCCTCTGTCTGTGTCTACAGACGCTGCAGCGGCACCAGCTCTCCCCTCTCAAGGCAATCACACTCTGGCTCCGGATTAAACAACTCACGCTTATTCACAGTGAGCTCATAGGCTACAACGTTAATATCTCCTGACTCAGCACAACTATACGCTATAGCTGTTTTACTCAATAACCTATCCTTGTTAATGGACAATTATTACAACTAAGGACAGTGTCTACTACAATACAGTTCCTATTCTGAACTACATCACCTACAGCCTTAATTAAACAAGGAGACTATTCACAACGAACTTTATACTATAGGCTTCCTTGCCTGTCTCCTGTAACAAGGATTACAAGAGCACCTCATAGGTTGTTACTACTGGGTAACGGATAACTAAGTGAATCTGGGCAGTTGTGATCTACTAATATTACATTGCGTAACCTTGTACACCCTAACAGAATTGAACTCGTGACCTTTAGGGTAAGAGAGGGAGATCTTAACCATTAGGGCTATGTGTATCTCACTTTCTGTGTTAGCTTAGTGGACTTGGCGGTCACTTGTAGTGACTGTAATGAGGTCTTTGCGTCACGGAGGTGACTAGTGGTGGGGTCTTTGCGGTCACAAGTGGTGACTAGGAGTAGAATCTTTAGCGGACATCAGTGATGTTATACAGCAAGGTCTTTGCAGTCACAGATTGTGACTTGCATGTATTAACTTGCGGTTGTATCTTTGCGGTCACAGATTGTGACTTAAAAGTGGTCTTTGCGGTCACTAACAGTGGTGACTTAGAGGAAATCTTTGCGGTCACTAGTAGTGACTAACAGAATGATCTGTATCGTTGGAGATCAAAGTAAAACTTGGCAATCTCTCTGTGCAACTTAGTAGAGCTGATTAGAAACAAATGCAGGTTGTAACAACGTCCAGCTGCAATGTTGCAGGAGGTAATCAGCAAAGGAAGTCTTGTAGTAGTTTTCTTTCCTTTCTTGGCAATTATAACAGCAATCAAAATAAAAACATAAAGTGCAGAGTGACAACAGTGTCAAGGTCAACGCGTTTCGCCCTTAGGCTTTATCACTCTGCACTTTATGTTTTTATTTTGATTGCTGTTATAATTGCCAAGAAAGGAAAGAAAACTACTACAAGACTTCCTTTGCTGATTACCTCCTGCAACATTGCAGCTGGACGTTGTTACAACCTGCATTTGTTTCTAATCAGCTCTACTAAGTTGCACAGAGAGATTGCCAAGTTTTACTTTGATCTCCAACGATACAGATCATTCTGTTAGTCACTACTAGTGACCGCAAAGATTTCCTCTAAGTCACCACTGTTAGTGACCGCAAAGACCACTTTAAGTCACAATCTGTGACCGCAAAGATACAACCGCAAGTTAATACATGCAAGTCACAATCTGTGACTGCAAAGACCTGCTGTATAACATCACTGATGTCCGCTAAAGATTCTACTCCTAGTCACCACTTGTGACCGCAAAGACCCCACCACTAGTCACCTCCGTGACCGCAAAGACCTCATTACAGTCACTACAAGTGACCGCCAAGTCCACTAAGCTAACACAGAAAGTGAGATACACATAGCCTAATGGTTAGATCTCCCTCTCTTACCCTAAAGGTCACGAGTTCAATTCCCACCACTACAAGTGACCGCCAAGTCCACACTGCGAGGATTGCATTATAGTCACTGCACGTGACCGCAAAGTTTAACATCCAAGTCACTGAATGTGACCGCAAAGACCACACTAAAAGAGAAATCAGGTGTGCCAAGAGACCAGCGTAAGTTGCAATCTCTCCCCAAGACTCCCTAATTACACACGGAATAGGGGAATACACCTTCTGATACACATACAGATTAAAGTTTAAAAAAATTGCAACATAATAAGCACTTGACAGAATATCAAGGATCACTGGTTACATTACAACTATATTGAAACAGCTACGATCACAAGTGTGACGTAGGAAAAGTCACATGACATATTTTTAAATACCAGTCTCTCACTAACGGACCGGTAACACACACCCGCCACAATAGCGGGGAGGTCATCTCGTTTGGATCTTTAAGTTTTTTTAATCCAATTTCTGGACATTATCATTTGTTACACTATATAACAGGTACCTGATTATCAAATAGCGGAAATATATACTACAGTTATTCAATTGTTTTCTCTGATGAAATCGATGTTATAAGGGAGACGTCCCTTTTTATTTTATGTATGCTTTTAACAAGTTATTAAATTTCTGTCTAATTATACAAATGTTTTATTAGTTTTTATATATATAGATAAGAAGTTCACATTAGACAACAAGTTTATATATATCAGTTGTATATACCTGTTTATATCTTTTTATTAACTGAATGTTGATAAATACTTAGGATTACCTACAATAAATATATAATAACAACATTGCAGTACATACATTAAACATTTATCCAATCACAAAATACAATATATTTGAATTATAGAATTTAACTAAATACTCTACCCGTGCTAATCTAGCGCTGGACTACATTCACTACATATCAGCACACAGAATAAGCCAATGACAAGAGGCATATTGGTGCAACCACCAATTACCAGCTAGCTCCCTGTAGATAATTGCTGCTCCTAAACCTACATAGGTATTCTCTTCAACAAAGGATGCTAAGAGAAACGAAGCACATCTGATTATAGGAGTAAATTGGAAAGTTGTATAAAACCGTAAGCTCTATCTGAATCATGAAATTTTAATTTTGACTTTATTGTCCCATTATGCAAATATATTAAAAAATAATCGTTTAGGCTAGGGGTTTTATATTGGGGGGGGGGCTTTTTTTATTTTGATAGGGGCTATTAGATTAGGTGTAATTAGTTTTAAATATCTAATCATTTCTTTTTTTATTTTGTGTTTGTTTTTTGTGTAATTTAGTTAATTGTATTTAATTTATGTAAGTTATTTAATTGTAGTGTAGGTTAGGTGTTAGTGTAACTCAGGTTAGGTTTTATTTTTACTGGTAAATTTGTATTTATTTTACCTAGGTAGTTAGTAAATAGTTAATAACTATTTAATAACTATTCTACCTAGTTAAAATAAATACAAATGTGCCTGTTAAAATATAAATAAACCCTAAGCTAGATACAATGTAACTATTAGTTATATTGTAGCTAGCTTAGGGTTTATTTTACAGGTAAGTATTTAGTTTTAAATAGGAATTATTTAGGTAATGATAGGAATTTTATTTAGATTTGTTTTAATTATATTTAAGTTAGGGGGGTGTTAGGGTTAGGGTTAGACTTAGGTTTGGGGGTTAATAAATTTAGTATAGTGGTGGCGACTTTGGGGGCGGCAGATTAGGGGTTAATAAATGTAGGTAGGTGGCGGCGATGTTAGGGGCGGCAGATTAGGGGTTAATAATATTTAACTAGTGTTTGCGATGCGGGAGTTGTGGCGGTTTAGGGGTTAATATGTTTATTGTGGCGGCGATGTCCAGAGCGGCAGATTAGGGGTTAATAATTTTATTTTAGTGTTGTGATGCGGGAGGGGCCTCGGTTTAGGGGTTAATAGGTAGTTTATGGGTGTTAGTGTACTTTTTAGCACTTTAGTTATAAGGTTTATGTTACGGCTTTGTAGCGTAAAACCCATAACTACTGACTTTCAATTAACGTTATGGATCTTGGCGGTATTGGCTGTACCGCTCACTTTTTGGCCTCCCAGGGAGACTCGTAATACCGGCGCTATAGAAGTCCCATTGAAAAAGGATGTTTTGAAAGCTGCAGTAATTACATTGCGTTACGGCCAAAAAAGTGTGCGGTACAGCTATACCTACAAGACTCGTAATACCAGCGGTAGTGAAAAAGCTGCGTTATGAGCCATAACGCTGCTTTTCTCCCATACCGCAAAACTCGTAATCTAGCCGAATGTTATTTCTGTTTCTAAATCAGTGTATTTGCTGTAGCAAGTGAATGCTATTAAACAAGGCATTTATAGCAACCCTGTAATGTTCTATCAAACTAATTAGATCTTTTAGCATTATTTATTGTTTTTATTATTATTTATTAAATCACCTGCAATTTAGATGAAGTATGGTTATAAATATATGGTTATAAATATCAACTATAAGTGTCTCATTCCCTCAACAAATTTAAATATTTTCCAATTAAAAAGATATTAAACTTTATTTTCCATAAATGTTTAACTCCTTAACAACCAGGACATATCCTATATGTTGTTGTGCCCTTAAAGGAGCATTAAATATAGCAGAATTGCATAATTAACAAGTGCAGAATAAAAAGACAATGCAATACCACTTGCTCTGAATTTCATAAATAAGTAGATTATTTTTCTGGCAAATGTATTTGTTCACTTCCATTTGCCACCCCCTCTATCATGTGACAGACATCAGCCAATCACAGACTTGTGTACGTATACTCTGTGAGCTTCTGCACATGCTCAGTAGCTGGTGCCTCAAGAAAATGTGCATATAAAGAGATTGTGCAAAATTTGATAATGAAAGTAAATTGGAAGGATTTTTTAAACTTGTTTGCTCTTTCTGAATCATGAAAGTTTTAATTTTGACTTGAGTGTCCCTTTAAGGGATGCATGGGTCTCTCTGAAAGTGATGAGAATGCACTATAGCAGGGACTTGCTCTTAGTGGGCAACATAGAAAAACACTTTTTTTCCACTACCCCCCAAAAAGGTTGGAAGAATCCTTAATAATACAGATATATGGCCTTACAATAGGCTACACCGTGACTGGTTAATCAGTGCAAGAGCTCTATGCACCTATTTGTCCACCATTTATGGAAACGCAGTGCTTAATTATATGAAAATACAGACTGCTAGTTTTTATAGAATATGATTTTTGTATTATAAATGAGAAAATCTGACAACAAATTTCTTTTCTAGAAAGGACCTTGGCTTTACAATCTTTGCAACACTAACACATTAAATCAAGCACTGGGTATAACTGTAACCTCTAAGGCAGCTGATGGAAATGTGCCACCCGTTACTGTAAATGCCCACATGAGCAAGGATATAAATGTACACCCCAACCCGCTGGTGGTCTATGCATCTGTCACTCAGGGCTATCTGCCTGTGAAAGGAGCAACTGTCACAGCAATAATCGAACCAGGCAATGGGCATTCTGTGACACTAGCGCTCCTGGACAATGGCTCAGGTACGCAGGATTTCTTCAGTGGTATATTTAGGTTACATGCTGCCCTAGGCCTTGTAGTTCTGCCTTCCCATCACCAGTGGTGGTCCTAGACCATAACATTTGGAAGTGCAAAATGTTGACCCCAAAGCTAAATATCATGCATGTAGGTATTCTGGTGGGTACCCCCCAACTTCTAAGTAATTACACATTTAGGGTATAGGGGCCGATTTATTAAAGTGCGGATGGACATGATACAATGTAGTGTATCATGTCCACCGCACATCGATAAATGCCAACAGCATACGCTGTCTGCATTTAGACATTGCACAAGCAGTTCTTGTGAACTGCTTGTGCAATGCCACCACCTGCAGATTCGCAGTGTCAATCAACCCGATCATATGTCCACCAGCCTCAGAGCAGGCGGACAAGTTATGGAGCAGCGGTCTTTAGACCTCTGCTTCATAACTGTTGTTTCCGGCGAGCTCCATTCGGAGCTTGATAATTCGGCCCCCTTAGACTGCAAGTACAGCACATTATCTTTGTGCTTGGTCTTGCACAAACAATAGTGTACACTCCAGTATTACAAGTGAATGGTTAAAAATATTCACCAAAGCATCTGAACTAAATTTTAGTGCGCCCGAAACTTTTAAAGACCATTAGAATTGAATCATTGACAAATACATAATTAAAAGACAACGTAACAGCGCTTACGTTAAGCTTTAAATGAGCCAATAGATTTTTTTTACAATTTAATTCCATTTCCCTGCCCTCTGTATTATGTGAAAGGTCAGCAGGGAAGTGTTTTATGCTTACGTTTAATAATACCGCATAAAAAGATGCACCCGCTTATAAAAACGTCACCGGGCTAGACGTAGTTTTCCGTGTCCACACTCGCAAGGGCAGCCATTATGGAATTATCTAAAAAAAAAAGTGCTTTGCAAGATGCCTTCCACAGAAATAATGAGAGCTCTCTGTTATGTAAAACTTTGCAATGAGTACACAGGGAGAACCTGGCCGTATATTTAAACTTTTATATTACCCTTATTAAAAACCAAAATATGCTGTTTTTAGTGCACTGTACCGTAAAATCACTGTTACTATCATATGCAAAGGTTTTCCTTTTAGCGTAATTAGAGGTTTGAGTATTTTGACAAACACTCGCCATCTGTTAATTGCGGAAAAATGTGTGAGATCTGTAGGTCTGAAAATGTTTAGAGAATTACACTGGGAATTTGAGAGACAATTTCATATATGGCCATGGAACATCCATGTTCAGCCCAATTTACGTAAAAAACAATTACGCTTTGTATTTTGTACCTATGGGGCTGAATTATCAACTCTGAATGGAGCTTGATGCCCCTTGTTTCCGGCGATCTTTCAGGCTTCACCGGAAACAGAAATTATGAAGCAGCGGTCTAAAGACCTCTGCTCCATAACTTGTCCGTCAGCTCTGAGGCCCCAGACAGAAATCAACCTGATCTAATATTATCAGGTTGATTGACACCCCCTGGCTAGCGGCCAATTAGCGGCCGTGAATCTGCAGGAGTGCGGTATTGCACAAGCAGTTCTGGTGAACTGCTTGTGCAATGATAAATGCCAACAGCGTACGCTGTCGGCTTTTATCGATGTGCAGCAGACATTATAGGATAAATCGTATCATGTCCGCTTGCACTTTCCTAAATATGCCCCTATAACTCCAAATTTCTATGAGTTTTTTGCTCATACAGGGTGCTTAAATTATGTTTACTATTTGTTACTAGCAATCACACAGCATCCCTGTCAATTCCTCTCCTCCCTCTAGTCATGCGTTGCTGCCATGTTGAAATCTGGCTATTACTACATTTCAGTGCTGATAAAGTTTGCACATGTGCAGTAACTCTCCTTCATACACCTGCACTGTAACCTAAGATCCAATATTTTTGACACCCACAACTCGATAGAGATGCATGAAATGTATTTAGTGTTAAATGTCCCTTTAATTTGTTCTTAAACAAGGAAGATAGTGCACTTGTTACAATATGAAATTGAGCATGAGCAAAAATGTTATTATGTAAATCATGCAAATGACAAGATGTGCCATTCAAATAGGGCAAAATGGGTTTTAATTGAGGTTGTTCAATAATCATGTGAAAAGTTGCTGCAAAAATCTACTGTTTAATTTAACATCTTGGTATTCTGATAGAATTCTAATGGATGGGAATAGCGTTCAGTTTTCAAACTTTATAAACATTCATAAGAAACAGCTGGTTACTTACATAACCATACACCGTGCAGGAGCTCCCTGAGTCATAATGTGTCTTTGCATTTAATAATGTTCACCTTGTTCCCTCTCAGGTGCTGATATTATAAAAAATGACGGAATCTACTCAAGATACTTCACAAACTTCACTGCAAATGGAGATACGGCCTAAAAGTGCGTGTTGAAGGCAGTGGAAATAAAACTCGACTCACTTTGCCCAGGAGTCGAGCTCTTTATATTCCTGGCTTCATAGAAAATGGTGAGGCTAATTTTTATTTTATATTCCTCAATAATATTAAAAGAAATTTTAATTATGTGGCAGAAATGTGGGGAGGGCTTGTGGGCAGTGAAATACTGTTTAACTGGGGGGAGCTGTGAAAGGATTGGTCGGCCATGTATGTGCAGTGGATAGAACAGGTCTTGTCTTGGGCGGGGCTGAGTTGAGGGCAGGGCCACAGTGTGCAGTGGACGAGATAGGTAATTGCCATGGGGAATTGATGTGATGTGTGTGTGTGTGTATATATATATTTTATATATATATATATATATATATATATATATATACATACTGTACTCTATATATATATATTAGCATGACTAAGGGTCTGTGTTGACTCGAAAACGTCGCTGTTTTTAACTTTGTTTGTTACCCTCAAAAATGAATGGATATTTTTTATCAATAAGTGCTGACGCTATTTGTTTCACTATATATATAGATATATATACATACTGTACTCTAGATATATATATGAGCATGACTAAGGGTCTGTGTTGACTCGAAACGTCGCTGTTTTTAACTTTGTTTGTTACCTCAATAAAGAATGATATTTTTTATCAATAAGTGCTGACGCTATTTGTTTCACTATATAAATATATATATATATATATATATATACTGTATATATATATATATATAAATATGTTTTTAGCAGCAACAAAAAAGAGAGTATGTGTACAAAAAGTAAGTAAGGTCGCAGTCCAAATACAAAAGCAT
Organism: Bombina bombina; assembly: GCF_027579735.1. Classification (NCBI taxonomy): domain Eukaryota; kingdom Metazoa; phylum Chordata; class Amphibia; order Anura; family Bombinatoridae; genus Bombina; species Bombina bombina. The sequence goes on from NC_069508.1 coordinate 28,523,961, forward strand.
TTATTAAAAAAATAAATAAACTAAAGTGACCAGTGCAATAGGCTTGGATAATCTTTGCCAAATGGTAGAAGGTTAACAGAACTATCACACCACCTCTAAATAGTTCATACCTCCGGTCCGAAGTTAAGAAGCACACCCATTCCAAGCTGGAAAAGTATATAATACAAGATCCTCCTGATCATAAGATGCAACATCCTCCTAAATAAAGTTCAGCTTATTAATGTATGAGTTTTATTACATTAGTAACTAATTTCCTATTAAATGTTTGACTAAAAATGTGATTATAATCTAATTTTATTTTGAGGCATATACTATCATGTGATGGTACTGGTATAAAACTAGTCTAAGGCAACCCCAATGTAAATTTGTTGTATTGTTCTGTAATGATCATCAATAGTAAAATGGTAAATTTACACGAATATTGTATTTTCTGTTATAATTAAGACCCATCACATGCTCCTACTGAATAATTAATCAGATGGTAAATCAACCAAAATTATTATATATAAGCGTTAGTTATCTCTATGAATTTGTTGGCACTTAATATGCACATTGTAGTTTAAAAAAGTACTCTTAATCTAATCTAAAGGAAAGGACTGGGCTACATCAAATGTTTTCTAGTGTGGTGTGGAGTACCTGTGCCATGATTTGACCACCAATAATTTCAAACCACACTTTTATTCTAGGTATAATCACCATGAATCCTTCAAAGCCAATAATTAAAGATGACAACCTACTTAATGTGGGGTCATTTACCAGGACAGCTTCAGGAGACTCTTTTTTTGGTGTCTAACGTGCCTGCTGGTCCCATAGTAGACATCTATAAACCTGAGAAAGTTACTGACTTGGAGGCCAATATGGAAAAAAACACAATTGTGTTGTCTTGGACAGCAACTGGTGATGACCTGGACCAGGGGACAGGTATGTAATGAATGATACAAATGAACAGACTTAGAAATAGTAATATCATAAGATTGTACTCCAGTAGCTATAACGTTACTGCAATGAAAAGAATCTATAGACAGTAGATATTGTAGAGGCAGCTTATTTAGCATCCTGATCATACTCACCGCACTATTGTTATGACAAGTCACAAGGGTATTTCTGTTCCTAACCCTCTTTCCCCATAGTTATAATGCATTAACCCTAATATCAGTGACAGCCTGTGTTTGTTGCACATGAGCTAAGCAACATTTTATAAATGGTGGGCTCACTGGCATCTAAAGAGTGTTCATATTTAGATAAAAGGAGAAGAATTCCAGGGGACCCAAGACCCTAACTGCCACCGAATTGGACTCACCGAACCACAATTAACCTTATCCTTAAATTTGTCCTCTGTTAATATTCCTAACCACTCGATCTTGCTATTGCTATTAAACCAAAAGCAACCTTCCTAAAGCAAAATAACCTCTAATAGCGACCCCAATCCCCCCTGTATTTTCTGTTACATAGGACCTTACACAGTGCTTTAACTTCTCAAGTTGTAATTACAAAAATATTACAATTAGAAAACAATATAACAGCAATGTGATTAAACACAGCAAACATAGAGGAATTACAACGGTTTTTGCAAGGATTTTCACAGACTTTCATGAACTCAAAACAAACACACCCAAAAGAAAAGTAAAACATAACATAAATAATTCAATAACGAAGATAATGCCTAATGTGTTTGTTAGCCTATTATTTATTAAACAATTAATCATTTCAATAATATTATCTAAGAAATCAAAATGTTTCATTATAATTATTAATGAACATTCTAATTTCCGTATTTTAAACGGATCATGAAACCAATTTTTTTGTACTTTCAAGATTAATTTTTAATAGGGATGCACTGAAATTTCGTCTGCAGAAAAATTTCGGCCGATAAATGGCATTTTTGTTTATTATTATTTTTTTTTTGCCTGTTATTTCTGTAAAAATTTGTGCAGCATATTTTCAAATTTGATGCTAGCCTGGAGCTGATGCTCATTACTTGACTTAATGTTTTGCATATAATAATAGTTTTCTAGGACTATATGTTATTTGGATAATTGGTATAAAAAAAATGTTAAATCTGATTCTGTTACATAGAACTAAATAAAGAATAATACAGTATATTGATATTTAATATAATGTGTAGGGATGCACCAAAAGTTTGGTCGCAGAAACATTTTGTCCGAAAATGGCATTATCGTTTTTTTTTTGTTTCGTTATGTTTTGCCTAGTTGTTCTTGGTATAATTATTGTGTAGCATATTATTGTTTTAAGATATTGTTTGTTCAATTTTAGTAAGTTACTTTCAATAGAAGTGTGGTTATTTTATTTTATTGGCTTGCAGTTTTTCAATTCAGATTCATTCATTAAATTGTCTAATTATGCAAAAAATCCGAAAAATATAAATATTTTAAAACAGTTGCCTAAGATAATGTTTACAGTAGACTTTAAAATGAAAATAATTTGTTTTAAAAAAAGTCATTTTCGGTTTTCGGCCAAGGGCATCCTGAATTTTCGGTTTCGGTCCAGAATTTTCATTTCAGTGCATCGCTATTTTTTAAACAACTTTCTGATTTACTTCTATTTTTAAATTTGCTTCATTTCCTTTATATCATTTGCTGAAAACATCTACTCAGCTCCCACTAGTTTAGGATATGTACATATTCTTTTTTTCAACAATGGATACCAAGAGAACAAAGTACATTTGAAAATAGAAGTGAATTTAAAAGTGCAATTTTAATTTTGACTTTCCTATACATTTAATAGTGTATTTTCAACTTTATATTTTTAATTAAAAAAAAAGATATTGTTTACTAGACACAGTGTACGTGCACAGTGGAAAAATTAGTTTTGTTTAGTTTCGGATCGATTCGGATTTTTTCCTAATTCCTTTTCGGATCGATTCGAATTTGGATACATTCCAATGTGTTTGTTTTGGATTCATTCGAATTCGAATAAATTCGGATGTATTCGTTTTGGATTTGATTTGTAAATTCGGAAGTTCGGTATGTGTTATGTTGATTCAGATGGTTCCAAGTTACACAAATGGAATTATTTCACTGTTCTATCTCATTGAATCTCACTAAATTTAATTTTATACTGAATTGTGATTTCTTCATGGCCATTCGAATGTAACAAATAAATCCAAACTAATTCTTTACAAATGCATTTGGATTAGTTTAGTTTCGTTGCTAGGGTAATTTGGAATTTCGAATCGATTTGAATCTCCGAATTTGGTGAATTCTTCCGAATTTCGATTCAAAACGAAACGCACGTCTATTGTTTACTAACATATGAACATAGCTTGTACAACAATTTCCACAAAAGTCTGTTCAGTCAGTGAACGCCACTGAAAAAAAGGTATAGGATCTGTGTTACAGTCCCATAAATGCATTTTTAATAATTGGATTAATGTGTAGTCTTTAAAATTACTGGTTTAGGTTTGAATTTAAAAACCCTTATTGCTGTTTGAACTATTTTTAAACTAACGGTGAAACTGGCATAACCTGTTTGTGCACCTTTCACTCATATGGCCAGTTTGCTCACTGGATAATAATGACAACTCCTACAACTGTATTGGTTAAAAGAGGAATAGCTCACAGGCATAACATAAAACAGAAAAACATATGCTTGACCAAAAAAATAGTACCTTTAAAATGCTTTCTTTTAGCTATAACGAGGAGCATTTACTTTAATATCTATATAAATATTACATGAAACCCCCCAAAAAATTGGTTCAGAAAGTGCATACAATTATCTATATTCGAAAATTTAGCTTTGTACTTTTTTAATCTTTTGTTGAAAGACCAACAATGCACTACTGGGAGCTAGCTGAACACATTTGGCATGCCAGTGACAAAAAATATATTTGTGCAGCCACCAATAAGCAGCTAGCTGTCAATAGTGCACTGCTGCTGAGCCTACCTAGGTATGCTTTCCAACAAAGAATGTCTAGAGAATGAAGCAAACTAGACCATGGGCCCCATGTATGTATCAGGTGGCATGCAGACAAGTTTGTCAACTTGAGAAGTTTTCCTAATGCCTTTGCTGCATACAGGCCGCGGATCTGTTTATCGTATGCATCATTACAAACTGTGTAAGACCTACCCCTTCTCTCATGTGGCCAATTGCATGAGAGGAGGATCTGTCAATCACCCCAAGTGAGTTTGTGGTGATTTCTCTTTACCACCTCAGAGGTGGCAAAGAGTGTAAAAAGTAGCGGGAAGCAGGCTCACATGTACAAATCTGCCCTCCAGCAAGGGCTCCAGAGCAGTTGCTTTACAAAGTTACGTTGCTTTGTACATGGAGCCCAATATAAGTAAAAGGGAAAGTTAAATCATTAAGTTGATTTTTGACTTTTGGCATTAAAGGAAATAGAGAAAAATAATGGTTGAGTATATTTGTAACCAGCCCCAGTATCTCTCTATTTTAATTTGTTCCAATATATGATTGAAATTATTTATTTATTTTGTTTACTTGTTACTTTCAGTTTCAAAATACGTCATGAGGATGAGCACCACCAGAAAAAACCTCAGAGACAACTTTAACAGCGCTACTTCAGTAAATATCTCCAGTCTCAAACCACAACCAGCTGGGTCTACAGAAATATTTACATTTCATCCTGAAAACGCTGTTCCAGAAGGCACCGTCCTTTATTTTGCTCTTGTTGCTTTCGATAAAGTTTCTCAGAATTCCGAACTGTCTAATATTGCACAGGTTATATTCCTCACACCTACATCTCCAGCTCCTACAACAACTAATGCTACAACAATCAAACCGCCTACTGCACACTTTAGTACTACAGTTGCACAAACTCACACCATAACCTTTCCAAAACACACCAATTCTAAGTCACTTAACATAACTCATTTGACACTAATAGTTTGTGCCGTTTTCATCACCATATCTCTTATTGCCAGCATTACTGTCTGTTGTTCTGTAAGTTGTAAGCAAAAAGCAAAAGATCCAGAAATGTAAATGGAAAACATACACAGTTTACTACATTTTTATTTCTCAGTGTCCTTAAAATAATTTGTGTTTTCTTGTACATAACTTTGGGCCAGATTACAGATGGAGCGTTAAAGTGAATGTCAATTTTGATGCTAAAATGCCGGTTTTTTTAAAATTCGATAATCGATTTAAAACAGGGGCACTTTAATTCATCAAAATTTACATTTCACTCCTGTTGAGAAAAAAAAAACTTACCTTTTAATCTTCACAGCAGCTCCAGCTTCCTCCACCCGTCGCAAAGCCTCTTCCTGGGTCTAAAATGAGGAATCCGGCTTCCTCCAATCACAGCATTGAATCAGACACTGATTCCCCCGGGGTGGAAGCCGTTATTGGAGGATGACATATCCATCATTTCTGAAGTCAGAAATGGCTTGCAACGACCGGAGGAAGCTGGAGCTGCTGTCAAAATTAAAAGGTAAGTTTTTTTTTTCTCAACAGGAGTGAAATGTAAATTTTGATGAATTAAAGTGCCCCTGTTTTTAATCAAGTTTTTAAAAACCGGGAACTTTAGCATCAAAATTGGCATCCACTTTAAATATCGCTTGCATGCAAACAATATTAGTGCTCCACTTTGTAATACCAGCACATGATATGGGAGCCTCGTTCTAATGCCGTCACAGACGACATAAGAACATTGTGCAGTGAAGGGGTAAGTAGCACAGCAATGGACAGCATTTTTAATATATATGTATATGCTTATATACATATATATGTATGTGTTAATATGTGTATACACATATAAACACATACATATATATGTATATAATCATATACATATATATTTACATTGCGGTCTATGAGAACACACAGTTCGCATAGACCGCAATGTAAAGGCACTTTTCAGTGCCGTTTTTTTTTTTTTTTTTTAAGCACCCCACTACCACCACCTTAGCCCCAAAATACTGCCTAGTGCAGTTTTTTTTTTATTTAAAAAAAAAACGACATTTTTTTTAATAAAAAAAACTACAATGCCGTATTAGTATGTAATATAAGCTTGAGACTTGAGCAACTTGTTTGTTAGAAGTTATATGTTCATTATTATTGTTATTCTTATGGATGTAACTAGGCAAAAGCTTTGTAACCACTTTATTAAGCTAACATCTTTATGCCTATTGTACATTGCAAAACAGAAAAAATAACAAATAATAAAAAGAAAAAAAACTACAATGCCAGAGATCTAAATGTTGGTTTATTTCCGGAGCGCTAATTGCTACCTCGAGTTTGCGGTAGCAATAAGCAGCCACTTGTAATCGCTGGTTAATTATTGCGCTTGTATTCTAGCCCTTTGTTAGCTATTGCATTTGCAGGCCTTTACTGTTAAAGGGATGTTAAAGTAAAAATGTAACTTTCATGACTCATACAGAGTGTAAAACAACAACAAAAACTTCTGATTTACTTTTGTTGTCAAATTTACCTATTTCACTTGCTATCCTTTGTTGACTTGTGCATGTGTCTTGGACACTATATAGAAGCACAGTTTCCCACAATGTTTGTAACAATGTTCAACATTTAGTAATCAAGGCATGTGCACACTCTTCAGACTAACTCAGTATGCTCTCATTGGTACATTTCAACAATGGAGACCAAGAGAAAAGAGAACTTTATCTTACAAGTAAATAGGAGTATTTTAAAATTTCTGCAGTATCTTAATCATAAACATTTAAAGGGACAGTCAACTCAAAAAAATATTGATTTAAAAGATAGATAATCCCTTTAATACCCATTCCCCAGTTTTGCACAGAAAACATGGTTATATTAATAAACTTTTTACCTCTGTGATTACCTTGTATCTAAGCCCCTGCAGACTGCCCTCTGATCACATGACTTTATCTATTGATTTGCATTTAAGCAAATTAGTGCTGTGTTGTTAGAATCCATGGGCGTGAGCACAATGTTATCTATATGGCTCACATAAACTAGCTTCCCCTGATGTGAAAAGCTAATACAAAAGCATGTGATCAGGGGGCTGTCTTTATGGACTTAGAAACAGACAGAAATTTAGAGGTTATAAAGTATATTAATATAACCATGTTTTTTGTGCAAAGCTGGGGAATGCGTAGTAAAGGCGTTATCTATCTTTTTAAACAATAACAGTTTTTGGGTTGACTGTCCCTTTAAGTATGACTTCTTTGCCCCTTTAAAAAGAAAAAAATAAATCTCTTGATTACTCCGCTTGCTTGTTAGTTGCTAAGGTGAATAATCAGCACAGCATCAATGTATGCAGGACAATGCAGCTCTATTTGTCTGATGCAGCACTGATTGGCTACATCTCAGGGAATAATTCATTAAAACAAAAATTCTTGGTAAGGTTCGGAAAACAGAGCAATTAGGGATAAGATTTATTTCACTTTTTTATATTAAACATCTTCACATGCAACAGTGCTAGTGTTTGCAAGAGGATATAGAAGTGAGAGATTAAAGTAAAAGTAAAATATTCACTTCCATTTGGCTTAAAATTTACTTCCAGTTTTTGAAGAGTATTGATTCGTTGATGACATATGAAAAAGACTGCAGATAAACCAATGAGCATTTACCTATTATTCACTAAGGCGTCTTCCAAACAAAGGCCTAGATTTGGAGTTCGGCGGTAAAAGGGCTGTTAACGCTCCGCGGGCTTTTTTCTGGCCGCACCATAAATTTAACTCTGGTATCGAGAGTTTAATCAAATGCTGCGTTAGGCTCCAAAAAAGGAGCGTAGAGCATTTTTACCGCAAATGCAACTCTCGATACCAGAGTTGCTTATGGACGGGCCGGCCTCAAAAACGTGCTCGTGCACGATTCTCCCATAGGAAACAATGGGGCTGTTTGAGCTGAAAAAAAACCTAACACCTGCAAAAAAGCAGCGTTCAGCTCCTAACGCAGCCCCATTGTTTCCTATGGGGAAACACTTCCTACGTCTGCACCTAACACCCTAACATGTACCCCGAGTCTAAACACCCCTAACCTTACACTTATTAACCCCTAATCTGCCGCCCCCGCTATCGCTGACCCCTGCATATTTTTTTTAACCCCTAATCTGCCGCTCCGTAAACCGCCGCAACCTACGTTATCCCTATGTACCCCTAATCTGCTGCCCTAACATCGCCGACCCCTATATTATATTTATTAACCCCTAATCTGCCCCCCTCAACGTCGCCGACACCTGCCTACACTTATTAACCCCTAATCTGCCGAGCGGACCTGAGCGCTACTATAATAAAGTTATTAACCCCTAATCCGCCTCACTAACCCTATCATAAATAGTATTAACCCCTAATCTGCCCTCCCTAACATCGCCGACACCTACCTTCAATTATTAACCCCTAATCTGCCGAGCGGACCTCACCGCTACTATAATAAATGTATTAACCCCTAAAGCTAAGTCTAACCCTAATACTAACACCCCCCTAATTTAAATATAATTTACATCTAACGAAATAAATTAACTCTTATTAAATAACTTATTCCTATTTAAAGCTAAATACTTACCTGTAAAATAAATCCTAATATAGCTACAATATAAATTATAATTATATTATAGCTATTTTAGGATTAATATTTATTTTACAGGCAACTTTGTAATTATTTTAACCAGGTACAATAGCTATTAAATAGTTAAGAACTATTTAATAGTTACCTAGTTAAAATAATAACAAATTTACCTGTAAAATAAATCCTAACCTAAGATATAATTAAACCTAACACTACCCTATCAATAAAATAATTAAATAAACTACCTACAATTACCTACAATTAACCTAACACTACACTATCAATAAATTAATTAAACACAATTGCTACAAATAAATACAATTAAATAAACTAGCTAAAGTACAAAAAATAAAAAAGAACTAAGTTACAAAAAATAATAAAATATTTACAAACATAAGAAAAATCTTACAACAATTTTAAACTAATTACACCTACTCTAAGCCCCCTAATAAAATAACAAAGCCCCCCAAAATAAAAAATTCCCTACCCTATTCTAAATTAAAAAAGTTACAAGCTCTTTTACCTTACCAGCCCTGAACAGGGCCCTTTGCGGGGCATGCCCCAAGGATTTCAGCTCTTTTGCCTGTAAAAAAAAACATACCATACCCCCCCCAACATTACAACCCACCACCCACATACCCCTAATCTAACCCAAACCCCCCTTAAATAAACCTAACACTAAGCCCCTGAAGATCTTCCTACCTTGTCTTCACCATACCAGGTTCACCGATCCGTCCTGGCTCCAACATCTTCATCCAACCCAAGCGGGGGTTGGCGATCCATCATCCGGTGCTGAAGAGGTCCAGAAGAGGCTCAATCCGATTGGCTGATCCAATCAGCCAATCAGATTGAGCTCGCATTCTATTGGCTGATCGGAACAGCCAATCAGAAAATTCCTACCTTAATTCCGATTGGCTGATAGAATCCTATCAGCCAATCGGAATTCGAGGGACGCCATCTTGGATGACGTCCCTTAAAGGAACCGTCATTCGTCGGGAGACAACGGAAGAAAAGGATGGATCCGCGTCGCCTGCTTCAAGATGGACCCGCTCCGCACCGGATGGAAGAAGATTGAAGATGCCGCTTGGAGAAGATGTTTGCCGGTCCGGATGTCCTCTTCTTGCCGGATAGGAGGAAGACTTTGGAGCCTCTTCTGGACCTCTTCAGCACCGGATGATGGATCGCCAACCCCCGCTTGGGTTGGATGAAGATGTTGGAGCCAGGACGGATCGGTGAACCTGGTATGGTGAAGACAAGGTAGGAAGATCTTCAGGGGCTTAGTGTTAGGTTTATTTAAGGGGGGTTTGGGTTAGATTAGGGGTATGTGGGTGGTGGGTTGTAATGTTGGGGGGGGTATGGTATGTTTTTTTTTACAGGCAAAAGAGCTGAAATCCTTGGGGCATGCCCCGCAAAGGGCCCTGTTCAGGGCTGGTAAGGTAAAAGAGCTTGTAACTTTTTTAATTTAGAATAGGGTAGGGATTTTTTTATTTTGGGGGGCTTTGTTATTTTATTAGGGGGCTTAGAGTAGGTGTAATTAGTTTAAAATTGTTGTAAGATTTTTCTTATGTTTGTAAATATTTTATTATTTTTTGTAACTTAGTTCTTTTTTATTTTTTGTACTTTAGCTAGTTTATTTAATTGTATTTATTTGTAGCAATTGTGTTTAATTAATTTATTGATAGTGTAGTGTTAGGTTAATTGTAGGTAATTGTAGGTAGTTTATTTAATTATTTTATTGATAGGGTAGTGTTAGGTTTAATTATATCTTAGGTTAGGATTTATTTTACAGGTAAATTTGTTATTATTTTAACTAGGTAACTATTAAATAGTTCTTAACTATTTAATAGCTATTGTACCTGGTTAAAATAATTACAAAGTTGCCTGTAAAATAAATATTAATCCTAAAATAGCTATAATATAATTATAATTTATATTGTAGCTATATTAGGATTTATTTTACAGGTAAGTATTTAGCTTTAAATAGGAATAAGTTATTTAATAAGAGTTAATTAATTTCGTTAGATTTAAATTATATTTAACTTAGGGGGGTGTTAGTGTTAGGGTTAGACTTAGCTTTAGGGGTTAATCAATTTATTAGAATAGCGGTGAGCTCCGGTCGTCAGATTAGGGGTTAATAATTGAAGTTAGGTGTTGGCGATGTTAGGGAGGGCAGATTAGGGGTTAATACTATTTATGATAGGGTTAGTGAGGCGGGTTAGGGGTTAATAACTTTATTATAGTAGCGCTCAGGTCCGCTCGGCAGATTAGGGGTTAATAAGTGTAGGCAGGTGTCGGCGACGTTGAGGGGGGCAGATTAGGGGTTAATAAATATAATATAGGGGTCGGCGGTGTTAGGGGTAGCAGATTAGGGGTACATAGGGATAACGTAGGTGGCGGCGCTTTGCGGTCGGAAGATTAGGGGTTAATTATTTTAAGTAGCTGGCGGCGACGTTGTGGGGGGCAGGTTAGGGGTTAATAAATGTAATACAGGGGTCGGCGGGGTTAGGGGCAGCAGATTAGGGGTACATAAGTATAACGTAGGTGGCGGTCGGCAGATTAGGGGTTAAAAATTTTAATCGAGTGGCGGCGGTGTGGGGGGACCTCGGTTTAGGGGTACATAGGTAGTTTATGGGTGTTAGTGTACTTTAGGGTACAGTAGTTAAGAGCTTTATGAACCGGCGTTAGCCAGAAAGCTCTTAACTCCTGCTATTTTCAGGCGGCTGGAATCTTGTCGTTAGAGCTCTAACGCTCACTTCAGAAACGACTCTAAATACCAGCGTTAGAAAGATCCCATTGAAAAGATAGGCTACGCAAATGGCGTAGGGGGATCTGCGGTATGGAAAAGTCGCGGCTGAAAAGTGAGCGTTAGACCCTTTAATCACTGACTCCAAATACCAGCGGGCGGCCAAAACCAGCGTTAGGAGCCTCTAACGCTGGTTTTGACGGCTACCGCCGAACTCCAAATCTAGGCCTTAGTAAATCAATTTAAAAGGATAAAACTGCAGTTTAGTCTCAAACATGTACTTCAATATTTTAAGGAAACAGTGAAAAAATATAGTTTGGCCAATTAACGCATGTAAATTATGATATTACTCACAAGAATGTACAGTTGTTATCTGCACCCATCTCACAATATTATTGGTAAGTGAAAAAAAAAAGCATTTGAAAACATTTGGCTGCTGTTTTCAGTACTGAAAGGATTTTTACTTCCACATTAGCTTCATATCATTTTCTACTGTCAGTGGAAACGTACAGCTCTTGAAACACCTGGGATATATCGGATTGTTACCGTTTCATGTGTTTAACTAGATTTGTTTGTGATATTATTACATATGCAATTGGAGCAGTTTTACTATTTCAAACAGCTGATGAATTAGAATGTGATAAATCAGGATGGAAACCAGTAGAGCATTGCTGATCCTTCAACAAATGATACCAAGAGAATGAAGGAAATTTGATAATAGAAGTAAACTGGAAAGTTGTTTAAAATTGTATGTTGTACCTAAATCATGAAAGAAAAAATTGGGGTTTCATGTCCCTTTAAATCTTTAGTTCCCTCTAGTGGTTTTATTGTAATATTATTTATTATGGGCTAGATTACAAGTAGAGCACAATCAAACACAAATAGCACTGGTGCTTCAAGGTGATGGTTAAATATTTTGTAGAGCTCCCTATATTTGTTATGGACAGCGCAGGGAGCTCTATAAGTAATTATTGCCTTAAAGTGAAAGTGCATTTATATCAATAACTTTAATGTCATCGATCCATCTTATCACCCTGTATCTAGTCACTAAGTTTATTTTTAAAAAATCCATATTTATTTATTTTATATTAATTATTTTTCGCACATACTGTACTTACTGATCCTCCGTCTACCCGCTCATTTCCTGGTTTTTCACTTTCAGAAGTTAGAACGGTCCCACCTGCTCTTACGTGGTCATCCGTGCGTGCTACAGTAAGGCATCCTGTATTGCGCATGTGGTAAAATATGATCTCTGCTGTGATACATAGTAAAACAGTGAATCACTCGATTCATTGTTGGCATCATAGCAGAGATCGTATTATCTGTTCCCATTCATTATATTCTATTGAAATTTGGCAAAACAGAATGCTGTATTGTAGCTCTTTTATGTTTTTTCTAGTGCAGTACTGTGACTTCACTATGAAGAGGTGTGGTATGCCAGATTCACAATCTACGGGCTAAACACTCACAACCTAAGGGCTAAACACACAAGTGTCATTTATTTCAGTGTCACTATCAGACCTCCTTGGACCCTTATAAAAGCACTGAGCTGTAGAGCTGGGTGCTGTCTTCTGGCTGTGGTGCCAAACTAGCTGGAGGCATGTGGGTCATCCCAATCTTACTTCTTTTTTTTTTTTTTTTAAGTTTTAACGGTTTTTATTGGTATTCATTTAAATACAAAAACAGAGGAGGAGGACTTGCAAGACCACCTATATACATTGAGAAAAGAAAAAAAAAAAAAGAATATCAACTTTGCATTACATCCTGTACATTGACTAGCACTTTGTAATATATACAATGATAAACTCCATTTTCTAAACATAACATTTATCGTGTGATGTTTTACAGGGTATTTATAGGAATTTTTAAGAGCCTTATTAATCCACAAAGCGCTTTTACTAAGTATAATCCATTTTTGTCCTCCTTCTACAGGTTGTAGAAGAAATGGAGAAGGTAGAAGGGGTTAGGGTAGGGGTTGTGGGTGTATCTAAGATGTTAACTAGCTGGGTGTGGGAGGGGAAGGGGGGGAGGCAGAGGGAGAAGAGGAAGGGGGAAAAGGGAGAGTGCTACGTGTAATCTCAGAAAATTTGTTAGTATTATCTCATCAATGCCTGACATTGCAAGGCATGCCCTGTTTAAAGTTTTAAAAATTTAAAGTTTAATGTTGCTCCACAGTTCCAACATCTCCTGGTGATATGTCAGCTTATCATTTTTCAGGTAATGGAAACGTTCCAGGCTAAGCAAATCTGAGGTCTGATTATACCATTCTTGTAATGAAGGTGGCACGCTGGATTTCCAATGTTTGGGAATCAGTTTTTTGGCGCTATTAATCATTATGAGAAGTAGTGAGGTCTGTATGTCATTCTGCAATTTAGGTAACTTTAGGAACATTAGAGCGCCAAAGTCTGGTGTGATAGCTATGTCTAGGATTGTGGACATGGAATTAAACACTGTTTTCCAATAGTTTGTAAGAACTGGGCATGTCCACCAGATGTGGTGCATTGTGCCCTTTTGTCCACATCCCCTCCAACATCCTTCCACTATATGTGGGGCAGTTTTATGTAGCCTGGCTGGGGTCAAATACCATCTACTAATAAATTTAAAATGGACCTCCTGCATAGCGGTAGACGAGGAGGCCCTTTTTGCGTATCGGTATGATCTATTCCATTCTTTTAGTTCCAGTGTGCCAATCTTACTTCTTTTTAGCGTTATGTGGGGGGTGATCGGGGTTCTCGGGAAGGAAGGAAGGTTGGGTGATGACCACTGTGCCCTGATCTCCTCCCAGCACCAGTACACAGTGGATCAGGTGACAGATGACATGGAGTTTGTAACCGCTACATGGGATGACAGTAGGCATTTGGTGTCCTGCACTGTAGATAGGGATGAGTTGTGAGATATTCCAGCGTTCAGCTACAGTAGGGGTGCAGGCTTATTCAGTGGATACCACAGACACCTATCAGCTGCATCACGGAGCCAAAAGAGGTTTTACTTACCCTGGGACACTGTGGTGTGGGGCAGGGAACAGCACTGAAGCCTACACTGATCTGGGTATTGGTGATTTTATGCTATTCAATACAATGCGCATGCTTGTCTCATGAAGGCGCATCTATACAGGCTGGAGATTAAATGAGAGACGCATGCGTAGTTTAAGTTTGGGGCGTGTAGTTAGTCAGTTGGGACGCCACTGGGGGACCAATGAGGAGCATGATAACTTTTTTCGTCATATCAGAATAAAATAAAAAATGAATATGCATGCAGAGTGACGGCGATATAGCATAGCAGATTGCAAGGTATAATTGTAAGATTATTTGTACAAAAATAATAAAAATAAAGTCACGCTAATTTTGCATGTACTGTGCGTTGGTGCTTTGAGGTGCACGAAGGTTTACTTTTCCTTTAAGCAAAATCCAAAATATCTCTGTGAAATTTAGAGCTTTTAAAGACCTGAAGAAAATGATTATTATTAATAGTATAGGACAGACCTACATGAAGGACTCCTCATACAATCTGCTTAGAGTACCCTTGGCTTAGTGGATCCTCAGCTTATTACTTGAGCGATATCCCACATGAATTGTGCTGCATCCCCCATAGACGTCTATCATGTGAGACATAAATTATACCCACGCTATCCAAAATGCAGATTTTGTTACACCCTAGACTATCAATTGATATGAAACAGTCTGTAGAGAACAAATATTGTCTCTTACACAATTTTTCAGATATTGGCTCCTGGTATTGAGGTGTTGGCTTCAGAAGGTATGGGCAGCGTGTTTCAGGCAGTTCATGACCAATATTCCTAATAAATGCTTCCACTTAAAGGCTCCAGGCTCAAAAGTTTGCAACTGAAAAATTCCCAAAAATGTTTTTTCAGTTTCTTGTTATTTGGATAAAAACGGGAAAACCAAATTAAAGTGACAATTACATTACAGGGGCTTGAATTGATTTCTTTGCACAGTGTGTATAGAAAATATTAATTACTGATGTAATCTAAATCCATCCTGATAACTGTTAAAGGGACATTGAACACATTTTTCTTTGCATAAATGTTTTGTAGATGATCCATTTATATAGCCCACCTGGTAGTGTTTTTGTAACAATCTGTAGTGTTGTTTATTTTTTAATAACATTGTGATTATTTTCAGACTCCTAACCAAGCTCCACAGTGCCAGATGCATACGCGCGGTTACAGACTCCTGCCGGCTCCTGTTTATGTTATCTGTCTTTTCATATGCAGAGAAGGGGGAGGGGGGAGTGTCTGCTGTTCTTGTTTTTCCAGCCCCTTTCACTGGGTCTCCCACCCAGCCTAACATCATTAAAGGGACAGTCTACACCAGAATTTTTATTGTTTTAAAAGATAGATAATCCCTTTATTACCCATTCCCCAGTTTTGCATAACCAACACAGTTATAATAATATACTTTTAACCTCTGTGATTATCTTGTATCTAAGCCTCTGCAAACTGTCCCTTTTTTCAGTTCTTTTGACAGACTTGCAGTCTAGCCAATCAGTGCCTGCTCCCAGATAACTTCACGTGCACGAGCACAGTGTTATCTATATGAAATACATGAACTAACACCCTCTAGTGGTGAAAAACTGTTAAAATGCAATCTGAAAAGAGGTGGGCTTCAAGGTCTAAGAAATTAGCATATGAACCTCCTAGGTTAAGCATTCAACTAAGAATACCAAGGGAACAAAGCAAAATTGGTGATAAAAGTAAATTGGAAAATTGTTTAAAATTACATGATCTATCTGAATCATGAAAGTTTATTTTGGCCTAGACTGCCCCTTTAACTGTGCCAAACTGGGAGCTTCCAATTAAGTTTTTTAAAGGTTTTATATTTCATGTTTATATCAGTATCTGCATATTCTTCTTTATAGCAGTGTCTATTACATGCAGTTATATTAAAATTGGTGTACACTGTCCCTTTAATCTGAATACAATTTGTATATGGGTATACTTGGAATGTTTGCTCAATAATTATACTTGCGTACACTTTAAATATTTGAAAAATAATATTTTAAATGTTTTTAATAATTTTTTGGGGAAATGACATATAATCATATACATATATATTTACATTGCGGTCTATGAGAACACACAGTTCGCATAGACCGCAATGTAAAGGCACTTTTCAGTGCCGTTTTTTTTTTTTTTAAACACCCCACTACCACCACCTTAGCCCCAAAATACTGCCTAGTGCAGTTTTTTTTTATTTAAAAAAAAACCTACATTTTTTTTTAATAAAAAAAACTACAATGCTGTATTAGTATGTAATAGAAGCTTGAGAATTGAGCAACTTGTTTGTTAGAAGTTATATGTTCATTATTATTGTTATTCTTATGGATGTAACTGGGCAAAAGCTTTGTAACCACTTTATTAAGCTAACATCTTTATGCCTATTGTACATTGCAAAAACAGAAAAAATAACAAATAATAAAAAGAAAAAAAACTACAATGCCAGAGATCTAAACGTTGGTTTATTTCCGGAGCGCTAATTGCTACCTCGAGCTTGCGGTAGCAATAAGCAGCCACTTGTAATCGCTGGTTAATTATTGCGCTTGTATTCTAGCCCTTTGTTAGCTATTGCATTCGCAGGCCTTTACTGTTAAAGGGATGTTAAAGTAAAAATGTAACTTTCATGATTCATACAGAGTGTACAACAACAACAAAAACTTCTGATTTACTTTTGTTGTCAAATTTACCTATTTCACTTGCTATCCTTTGTTGACTTAGGTGCATGTGTCTTGGACACTATATAGAAGCACAGTTTCCCACAATGTTTGTAACAATGTTAAACATTTAGTAATCAAGGGCAGGCATGTGCACACTCCTCAGACTAACTCAGTATGCTCTCATTGGTACATTTCAACAATTGAGACCAAGAGAAAAGAGAAACCTTTATCTTACAAGTAAATAGGAGTATTTTAAAATTTCTGCAGTATCTTAATCATAAACATTTAAAGGGACATTCAACTCAAATAAAAAAAATATTGATTTAAAAGATAGATAATCCCTTTAATACCCATTCCCCAGTTTTGCACAGAAAACATGGTTATATTAATACACTTTTTACCTCTGTGATTACCTTGTATCTAAGCCTCTGCAGACGGCCCTCTGATCACATGACTTTATCTATTGATTTGCATTTAAGCAAATTAGTGCTGTGTTGTTAGAATCCATGGGCGTCAGCACAATGTTATCTATATGGTTCACATGAACTAGCTTACCCTGATGTGAAAAGCAAATACAAAAAGCATGTGATCATGGGGCTGTCTTTATGGACTTAGAAACAGACAGAAATTTAGAGGTTTTAAAGTATATTAATATAACCATGTTTTTTTGTGCAAAGCTGGGGAATGTGTAGTAAAGGCGTTATCTATCTTTTTAAACAATAACAGTTTTTGGGTTGACTGTCCCTTTAAGTTTGACTTCTTTGCCCCTTTAAAAAGAAAAAAATAAATCTCTTTATTACTCCGCTTGCTTGTTAGTTGCTAAGGTGAATAATCAGCACAGCATCAATGTATGCAGGACAATGCAGCTCTATTTGTCTGATGCAGCACTGATTGGCTACATCTCAGGGAATAATTAATTAAAACAAAAATTCTTGGTAAGGTTCGGAA
The DNA here is from genome assembly GCF_027579735.1 of Bombina bombina. Lineage (NCBI taxonomy): Eukaryota > Metazoa > Chordata > Amphibia > Anura > Bombinatoridae > Bombina > Bombina bombina. The sequence continues at coordinate 28,541,785 of NC_069508.1, forward strand.
AACAGTGCAATTAGGGATAAGATTTATTTCACTTTTTTATATTAAACATCTTCACATGCAACAGTGCTAGTGTTTGTAAGAGGATATAGAAGTGAGAGATTAAAGTAAAAGTAAAATATTCACTTCCATTTGGCTTAAAATTTACTTCCAGTTTTTGAAGAGTATTGATCCGTTGATGACATATTATTATTATTATTATTATCGGTTATTTGTAGAGCGCCAACAGATTCCGCAGCGCTAACATATGAAAAAGACTGCAGATAAACCAATGAGCATTTACCTATTATTCACTAGGGTGTCTTCCAAACTTAGTAAATCAATTTAAAAGGATAAAACTGCAGTTTAGTCTCAAACATGTACTTCAATACAGTGAAACAGTGAAAAAATATATTTTGGCAAATTAACGCATGTAATTATGATATTACTCACAAGAATGTACAGTTGTTATCTGCACCCATCTCACAATATTATTGGTAAGTGAAAAAAAAAGCATTTAAAATAATTTGGCTGCTGTTTTCAGTACTGAATGGATTTTTACTTCCACATTAGCTTCATATCATTTTCTACTGTCAGTGGAAACTCATACAGCTCTTGAAACACCTGTGATTTATCAGATTGTTTCATGTGTTTAACTAGATTTGTTTGTGATATTATTACAAATGCAATTGGAGCAGTTTTACTATTTCAAACAGCTGATGAATTAGAATGTGATAAATCAGGACTCAATGTTAAAGGGACAGTAAAGTCATTCATGATTTAGACAGAACATACACTTTTAAACAACTTTCCAATTTACTTCTATTATTTATTTTGCTTCCTTCTCTTGTTATCCTTTGCTGAAAGGTTTTTAAGCTCAGAAGCTGCAAAAAACCTAGGTTCTAGCTGCTGATTGCTGGCTATTGCGGCCATTGGCTCACCCATGTGTTCAGTTAGAAACCAGTAGTGCATTGCTGATCCTTCAACAAATGATAGCAAGAGAATGAAGGAAATTTGATAATAGAAGTAAACTGAAAAGTTGTTTAAAATTGTATGTTGTACCTAAATCATGAAAGAAAAAATTGGGGGTTCATGTCCCTTTAAATCTTTAGTTCCCTCTAGTGGTTTTATTGTAATATTATTTATTATGGGCTAGATTACAAATAGAGCACAATCAAACACAAATAGCACTGGTGCTTCAAGGTGATGGTTAAATATTTAGTAGAGCTCCCTATATTTGTTATGGACAGCGCAGGGAGCTCTATAAGTAATTATTGCAACTATATTACAAGTGGTGAGTTATTTGTTGCTCTTGACTTAAAGGGAAAGTACATTTTTATCAATAACCTTAATGCCATCGATCCATCTTATCACCCTGTATCTACAGGGAGTGCAGAATTATTAGGCAAATGAGTATTTTGACCACATCATCCTCTTTATGCATGTTGTCTTACTCCAAGCTGTATAGGCTCGAAAGCCTACTACCAATTAAGCATATTAGGTGATGTGCATCTCTGTAATCAGAAGGGGTGTGGTCTAATGACATCAACACCCTATATCAGGTGTGCATAATTATTAGGCAACTTCCTTTCCTTTGGCAAAATGGGTCAAAAGAAGGACTTGACAGGCTCAGAAAAGTCAAAAATAGTGAGATATCTTGCAGAGGGATGCAGCACTCTTAAAATTGCAAAGCTTCTGAAGCGTGATCATCGAACAACCAAGCGTTTCATTCAAAATAGTCAACAGGCGCAAAATAACTGCCCATGAACTGAGAAAAGTCAAGCGTGCAGCTGCCAAGATGCCACTTGCCACCAGTTTGGCCATATTTCAGAGCTGCAACATTACTGGAGTGCCCAAAAGCACAAGGTGTGCAATACTCAGAGACATGGCCAAGGTAAGAAAGGCTGAAAGACGACCACCACTGAACAAGACACACAAGCTGAAACGTCAAGACTGGGCCAAGAAATATCTCAAGACTGATTTTTCTAAGGTTTTATGGACTGATGAAATGAGAGTGAGTCTTGATGGGCCAGATGGATGGGCCCGTGGCTGGATTGGTAAAGGGCAGAGAGCTCCAGTCTGACTCAGACGCCAGCAAGGTGGAGGTGGAGTACTGGTTTGGGCTGGTATCATCAAAGATGAGCTTGTGGGGCCTTTTCGGGTTGAGGATGGAGTCAAGCTCAACTCCCAGTCCTACTGCCAGTTTCTGGAAGACACCTTCTTCAAGCAGTGGTACAGGAAGAAGTCCTTTCATGCAGGACAATGCTCCATCACACGCGTCCAAGTACTCCACAGCGTGGCTGGCAAGAAAGGGTATAAAAGAAGAAAATCTAATGACATGGCCTCCTTGTTCACCTGATCTGAACCCCATTGAGAACCTGTGTTCCATCATCAAATGTGAGATGTACAAGGAGGGAAAACAGTACACCTCTCTGAACAGTGTCTGGGAGGCTGTGGTTGCTGCTGCACGCAATGTTGATGGTGAACAGATCAAAACACTGACAGAATCCATGGATGGCAGGCTTTTGAGTGTCCTTGCAAAGAAAGGTGGCTATATTGGTCACTGATTTGTTTTTCTTTTGTTTTTGAATGTCAGAAATGTATATTTGTGAATGTTGAGATGTTATATTGGTTTCACTGGTAAAAATAAATAATTGAAATGGGTATATATTTGTTTTTTGTTAAGTTGCCTAATAATTATGCACAGTAATAGTCACCTGCACACACAGATATCCCCCTAAAATAGCTAAAACTAAAAACAAACTAAAAACTACTTCCAAAAATATTCAGCTTTGATATTAATGAGTTTTTTGGGTTCATTGAGAACATGGTTGTTGTTCAATAATAAAATTAATCCTCAAAAATACAACTTGCCTAATAATTCTGCACTCCCTGTAGTCACTAACGGCTAGATTTAGAGTTCGGCGGTAGCCGTCAAAACCAGCGTTAGAGGCTCCTAACACTGGTTTTGGGCGCCCGCTGGTATTTGGAGTCAGTGATTAAAGGGTCTAACGCTCACTTTACAGCCGCGACTTTTCCATACCGCAGATCCCCCTACGCCATTTGCGTAGCCTATCTTTTCAATGGGATCTTTCTAACGCTGGTATTTAGAGTCGTTTCTGCAGTGAGCGTTAGAGCTCTAACGACAAGATTCCAGCCGCCTGAAAATAGCAGGAGTTAAGAGCTTTCTGGCTAACGCCGGTTTATAAAGCTCTTAACTACTGTACCCTAAAGTACACTAACACCCATAAACTACCTATGTACCCCTAAACCGAGGTCCCCCCACATCGCCGCCACTCGATTAAAAATTTTAACCCCTAATCTGCCGACCGCCACCTACGTTATACTTATGTACCCCTAATCTGCTGCCCCTAACACCGCCGACCCCTGTATTATATCTATTAACCCCTAACTTGCCCCCCACAACGTCGCCGCAAGCTACTTAAAATAATTAACCCCTAATCTTCCGACCGCAAATCGCCGCCACCTACGTTATCCCTATGTACCCCTAATCTGCTACCCCTAACATCGCCGACCCCTATGTTATATTTATTAACCCCTAATCTGCCCCCCACAACGTCGCCGACACCTACCTACACTTATTAACCCCTAATCTGCCGAGCGGACCTGAGCGCTACTATAATAAAGTTATTAACCCCTAATCCGCCTCACTAACCCTATCATAAATAGTATTAACCCCTAATCTGCCCTCCCTAACATCGCCGACACCTACCTTCAATTATTAACCCCTAATCTGCCGACCGGAGCTCACCGCTATTCTAATAAATGTATTAACCCCTAAAGCTAAGTCTAACCCTAACACTAACACCCCCCTAAGTTAAATATAATTTTTATCTAACGAAATAAATTAACTCTTATTAAATAAATAATTCCTATTTAAAGCTAAATACTTACCTGTAAAATAAATCCTAATATAGCTACAATATAATTTATAATTATATTATAGCTATTTTAGGATTAATATTTATTTTACAGGCAACTTTGTAATTATTTTAACCAGGTACAATAGCTATTAAATAGTTAAGAACTATTTAATAGTTACCTAGTTAAAATAATAACAAATTTACCTGTAAAATAAATCCTAACCTAAGATATAATTAAACCTAACACTACCCTATCAATAAAATAATTAAATAAACTACCTACAATTACCTACAATTAACCTAACACTACACTATCAATAAATTAATTAAACACAATTGCTACAAATAAATAAAATTAAATAAACTATCTAAAGTACAAAAAATAAAAAAGAACTAAGTTACAGAAAATAATAAAATATTTACAAAGATAAGAAAAATATTACAACAATTTTAAACTAATTACACCTACTCTAAGCCCCCTAATAAAATAACAAAGCCCCCCAAAATAAAAAATTCCCTACCCTATTCTAAAATACAAATATTACAAGCTCTTTTACCTTACCAGCCCTGAACAGGGCCCTTTGCGGGGCATGCCCCAAGAATTTCAGCTCTTTTGCCTGTAAAAAAAAACATACAATACCCCCCCCCCAACATTACAACCCACCACCCACATACCCCTAATCTAACCCAAACCCCCCTTAAATAAACCTAACACTACCCCCCTGATGATCTTCCTACCTTGTCTTCACCATGCCAGGTTCACCGATCCGTCCTGGCTCCAAGATCTTCATCCAACCCAAGCGGGGGCTAGACATCCACTGAAGAAGTCCAGAAGAGGGTCCAAAGTCTTCCTCCTATCCGGCAAGAAGAGGACATCCGGACCGGCAAACATCTTCTCCAAGCGGCATCTTCTATCTTCTTCCATCCGATGACGACCGGCTCCATCTTGAAGACCTCCAGCGCGGATCCATCCTCTTCTTCCGACGACTAGACGACGAATGACGGTTCCTTTAAGGGACGTCATCCAAGATGGCGTCCCTCGAATTCCGATTGGCTGATAGGATTCTATCAGCCAATCGGAATTAAGGTAGGAATTTTCTGATTGGCTGATGGAATCAGCCAATCAGAATATAGTTCAATCCGATTGGCTGATCCAATCAGCCAATCAGATTGAGCTCGCATTCTATTGGCTGTTCCGATCAGCCAATAGAATGCGAGCTCAATCTGATTGGCTGATTGGATTAGCCAATCGGATTGAACTATATTCTGATTGGCTGATTCCATCAGCCAATCAGAAAATTCCTACCTTAATTCCGATTGGCTGATAGAATCCTATCAGCCAATCGGAATTCGAGGGACGCCATCTTGGATGACGTCCCTTAAAGGAACCGTCATTCGTCGTCTAGTCGTCGGAAGAAGAGGATGGATCCGCGCTGGAGGTCTTCAAGATGGAGCCGGTCGTCATCGGATGGAAGAAGATAGAAGATGCCGCTTGGAGAAGATGTTTGCCGGTCCGGATGTCCTCTTCTTGCCGGATAGGAGGAAGACTTTGGAGCCTCTTCTGGACTTCTTCAGTGGATGTCTAGCCCCCGCTTGGGTTGGATGAAGATCTTGGAGCCAGGACGGATCGGTGAACCTGGCATGGTGAAGACAAGGTAGGAAGATCATCAGGGGGGTAGTGTTAGGTTTATTTAAGGGGGGTTTGGGTTAGATTAGGGGTATGTGGGTGGTGGGTTGTAATGTTGGGGGGGGGTATTGTATGTTTTTTTTTACAGGCAAAAGAGCTGAAATTCTTGGGGCATGCCCCGCAAAGGGCCCTGTTCAGGGCTGGTAAGGTAAAAGAGCTTGTAATATTTGTATTTTAGAATAGGGTAGGGAATTTTTTATTTTGGGGGGCTTTGTTATTTTATTAGGGGGCTTAGAGTAGGTGTAATTAGTTTAAAATTGTTGTAATATTTTTCTTATCTTTGTAAATATTTTATTATTTTCTGTAACTTAGTTCTTTTTTATTTTTTGTACTTTAGCTAGTTTATTTAATTGTATTTATTTGTAGCAATTGTGTTTAATTAATTTATTGATAGTGTAGTGTTAGGTTAATTGTAGGTAATTGTAGGTAGTTTATTTAATTATTTTATTGATAGGGTAGTGTTAGGTTTAATTATATCTTAGGTTAGGATTTATTTTACAGGTAAATTTGTTATTATTTTAACTAGGTAACTATTAAATAGTTCTTAACTATTTAATAGCTATTGTACCTGGTTAAAATAATTACAAAGTTGCCTGTAAAATAAATATTAATCCTAAAATAGCTATAATATAATTATAAATTATATTGTAGCTATATTAGGATTTATTTTACAGGTAAGTATTTAGCTTTAAATAGGAATTATTTATTTAATAAGAGTTAATTTATTTCGTTAGATAAAAATTATATTTAACTTAGGGGGGTGTTAGTGTTAGGGTTAGACTTAGCTTTAGGGGTTAATACATTTATTAGAATAGCGGTGAGCTCCGGTCGGCAGATTAGGGGTTAATAATTGAAGGTAGGTGTCGGCGATGTTAGGGAGGGCAGATTAGGGGTTAATAAGTGTAGGCAGGTGTCGGCGACGTTGTGGGGGGCAGATTAGGGGTTAATAAATATAACATAGGGGTCGGCGATGTTAGGGCAGCAGATTAGGGGTACATAGGGATAACGTAGGTGGCGGCGGTTTACGGAGCGGCAGATTAGGGGTTAAAAGTGTAATGCAGGGGTCAGCGATAGCGGGGGCGGCAGATTAGGAGTTAATAAGTGTAAGGTTAGGGGTGTTTAGACTCGGGGTACATGTTAGGGTGTTAGGTGCAGACGTAGGAAGTGTTTCCCCATAGGAAACAATGGGGCTGCGTTAGGAGCTGAACGCTGCTTTTTTGCAGGTGTTAGGTTTTTTTTCAGCTCAAACAGCCCCATTGTTTCCTATGGGAGAATCGTGCACGAGCACGTTTTTGATGCCGGCCGCGTCCGTAAGCAACTCTGGTATCGAGAGTTGCATTTGCGGTAAAAATGCTCTACGCTCCTTTTTTGGAGCCTAACGCAGCATTTGTTTGAACTCTCGATACCAGAGTTAAATTTATGGTGCGGCCAGAAAAAAACCCGCGGAGCGTTAACAGCCCTTTTACCGCCAAACTCCAAATCTAGCCGTAAGTTTTTTTTTTTCAAAATCCATTTTTATTTATTTTATATTATTTTTCGCACATACTGTACTTACTGATCCTCCGCCCACCCACTCATTTCCTGGTTTTTCACTTTCAGAAGTTAGAGCGGTTCCACCTGCTCGTACGTGGTCATCCGTGCGTGCTCCAGTGAGGCATCCTGTATTGCACATACAGTAAAATACGATATCTGCTGTGATACATAGTAAAACAATGAATCAATCGATTCATTGTTGGCATCATAGCAGAGATCGTATTATCTGTTCCCATTCATTATATTCTATTGAAATTTGGCAAAACAGAATTCTTTATTGTAGCTCTTTTATGTTTTTGCTAGTGCAGTACTGTGACTTCACTATGAAGAGGTGTGGTATGCCAGATTCACAATCTACGGGCTAAACACTCACAACCTAAGGGCTAAACACACAAGTGTCATTTATGTCAGTGTCACTATCAGACCTCCTTGGCCCCTTATAAAAGCACTGAGCTGTAGAGCTGGATGCTGTCTTCTGGCTGTGGTGCCGAACTAGCTGGAGGCATGTGGGTCATCCCAATCTTACTTCTTTTTAGCGTCATGTAGGGGGTGATCGGGGTTCTCAGGAAGGAAGGTTGGGTGATGACCACTGTGCCCTGATCTCCTCCCAGCACCAGTACACAGTGGATCAGGTGACAGATGACATGGAACTTACAAAATGAACAGTGGCACTCCTTAGGCTTTTCCTCTATTAGCAATTTCAATAATAAAGTAATTTTATGAATTTTACAATAGTAGGAGGAAATGGTGCTTGTGCACAAGTATAAATATAGACACAAAGGAAGAATGATATAAAGGATATCAGACTTCCCAAAGAATGCACTTGCAGCACTCTGGGCCTCCACTAAGGAACGGAATATCCCAACAGGATATTAAAATATAACCTTTATTAATTATAAAGTTAAAAAACCAAATTTGTTTGGTTAATCCACATACAATTAAAATACACTCCAGTACCGAAATCGGTGTAATGAATGGTAGGTTAGATCACTATATAAAGTAGTTGGCCTCTATGTATTCACCTTGGTTAGTGATCTAAATAATCAAATAGATTAAATTAATAAGGTAATGATTACCAAAATATGTATAACCTATAATAAAGAGCTATTATATGAGTTCCTCTCTGGGTGGTCTGATGTAAGCTCAAATTTGATTCTCCTATCACCGTTGATTCTAAGGTTCTGTAGATGATATGGGTATTATCAGTGCTTCACGTAAATCATAATGATCAGAAAATGTAGATAACAGTGAATTGAATATTCTTGGAAACACCAAGTCTGCTGCAACCCGGATTATGGATTTGGCCAATTGTTTTGTATGAATAGCGATATGTGTGATGCTAGTGCTAGTTAGCTCAAGCAGTTGGACCAATACCCCTCAATTATAGATTTAGCACATTTGTACTGTATCGGTATTTATTCAGTTTGTAATGTGGTCGCAACTAAGTTGCAAGTGAGTGTTCAAATTGTGGCGCTGTATAGCACAGCTGATGTTGTACTTATAAAGTCATATGATTCTCATTAATTGATCTATATGTTCTTTAGCATACAGTCATGCATGAACTAAGTAGGTAATTCACGTTAGGTCTGGCACAACCCAGATTCTATGTGCTTTTAGCACTCACTTATACATATATTTGAATTAGTAATATTCGTAAAGTCTGGTAAAGTCCAGATTCATTCATTCAGAGAGCTAGATTTGTAATTGAATAAGGTCTGGCACAACCCAGGCTGTATCGGTACTTATTATCATTCAGTTTGTAATATGATCGCAACAAAGTTGCAAGTGAGTATTCAAATTCTGGTGCTATATAGCACAGCTGATTATAGTGCTTATAAATTCATATGATTCGCATTCATTGGTCTTTAACTTTGTTTAAGCTACGTTAATAATTAGCGTTAAATCTGGCACAACCCCGATGCTATACTATATAACTGTTTTGCACCCACTCATACAAACATATGAATTAGTGATATACGTTCAGTCCGGCACAACCCAGATTCTATACTGTATGTTACTTATAGCGCCCACTCATACAAACATATCAGTTAGTAATATGCGTTACGTCTGGCACAACCCAGATTCTATGAATAATTAATGTCTTTCCATTCACCGTGAGGTAGCAGTGATGTTACACACATACTATCAAAACACTAAATACATATATTTGAATTAGTAAGATACGTAAAGTCTGGTCAAGTCCAGATTCATTCATTCAGAGAGCTAGATTTGTAATTGAATAAGGTCTGGCACAGCCCAGGCTGTATCGGTACTTATTATCATTCAGTTTGCAATATAATCGCAACAAGGTTGCAAGCAAGTGTTCAAATTCTGGTGCTATATAGCACAGCTGATTATAGTGCTTATAAGTTCATATGATTCGCATTCATTGGTCTTTGACTTCGTTTAAGCTACGTTAATAATTAACGTTAAATCTGGCACAACCCAGATGCTATACTATATAATTGTTTTGCACCCACTCATACAAACATATGAATTAGTGATATACGTTCAGTCCTGCACAACCCAGATTCTATACTGTATGTTACTTTTAGCGCCCATTCATACAAACATATCAGTTAGTAATATGCGTTACGTCTGGCACAACCCAGATTCTATGAATAATTAATGTCTTTCCTATTCACCGTGAGGTAGCAGTGATGTTACACACATACATTCAAAACACTAAATTAGCGGTTAAATAAAGTCTGGCATAACCCAGGCTGTATAGATAGTCGTTATCATTAAGTTTGCGATCCATGCGTAACACAGTTGAAAATAAGTGTGATAGCTCAAATTGGAGCCGTATAGACAGTTCCTATGAAGTATATGAGACCCAGAAATGAGAAGTAAAATGCTCAATTATTACGGTAACCTTATACACCACATGATTTTAACAGTACTGGGCAGTTAAAATGACACAAAAAAATAGAGTGTGAATGAATCCAGCACTCTCCCCTGACGCGTTTCGCCCGATAGGGCTTTATCAAAGGCAGCGAGCCGCCGGGTTTGTGGGAATTTATACCCTGTGGAACCAGAAGTCCCGCCCCCGCTCCACTCTGATAGGTACTGAGGTTCAGTCAAGATATAATGATAGACGGCTAGTCTGTCCAACACAAAAATCTTATTCACGAGTCTACGTGATCTATATTCTGAAAAGGGAATTTTTGATGTAGGTAATATAAACGAAATATCATCACATTCATCCCAAATATCTAAGGCATAATATTTCGTATCTGTGCTATTGACTTACACATGACGTTATAAATTGTAATATCCAATTAACAGTAAGAATAGTGATGACAGGAGATTCTTCAAGACTACTATACTGGGTTTATGAAACACCTTACGGTCTATATTCAGAGTCATATAAGGGTCAAGACAAATATTCCTACATTAGGATATTGTATAGAAACTAGTTGTATATCACCATTTTGGCTAGTATCTCAGATTTTACGTTACTCATCATGCTCAACAGATGTTATTCTAGATCCTCGATTGTAGCATAGTTAAAATACATTATATTGGAGCATAATCGAGTTCTACATCACTCATAAAAATACACTTGAAGAGCATTATATATCAATATATCAGGGTCAATATAGAAGCTAACAATTAAGATATTCAAGTTAGGACTATTTCATGGTGTGCCAAGGAGAAAATGAGTGCTAACATTGTGCATGTGAAATCGATTGAGTCATCGTGTGAATACTAACTATTATTAAAAGTTTGTTAGTATAAACCAATAAATATTAATGGTTCAATAGTAATATTTAAATGTGAATTGTGAAAAGGTTGTCTTAATAAAATTCTAAGTGACTTAAAGTGTACTTTTTCACTTTATTGTAAAACAAAAATTATACATGTGACGGCAAAATGGAGGGAAAAAAGGGGGGAGGAGGGGTTTACATAGGGGGGGGAAGATGTAGTGAATGTGAGAAAAAAGGGAAAAAAATCAATGTGTTTGTACAAAAACACACTGTGTGCTGATCCATAACTAATGGACATAAGATAGTGAATATGTGTGAAAGTGCTAGGGAAGTGATTATCATAATTCTCCCTGTGAGAATATTATTTATTATTTTTCCATTCATTTAGATGTAAGATTTCATTAATCTGAACCTAAATAGATTACTATCTTTTTAGGAGAAATGGCAGTGCATGTCCTATTAGCCAAATCAGGCATATAGTATATGTTTTTGAAAAATAAATTCATATAAAATTATATGGATTTTATCAACTTGAATATTTAATATTCATTGATCTAAATTATGAGAGCTTTCTGATGTTATTGCCCTGTGTGATACATAGATCATAGATCACGTAGACTCGTGAATAAGATTTTTGTGTTGGACAGACTAGCCGTCTATCATTATATCTTGACTGAACCTCAGTACCTATCAGAGTGGAGCGGGGGCGGGACTTCCGGTTCCACAGGGTATAAATTCCCACAAACCCGGCGGCTCGCTGCTTTTGATAAAGCCCTATCGGACGAAACGCGTCAGGGGAGAGTGCTGGATTCATTCACACTCTATTTTTTTGTGTTATTTTAACTGCCCAGTACTGTTAAAATCATGTGGTGTATAAGGTTACCGTAATAATTGAGCATTTTACTTCTCATTTCTGGGTCTCATATACTTCATAGGAACTGTCTATACGGCTCCAATTTGAGCTATCACACTTATTTTCAACTGTGTTATGCATGGATCACAAACTTAATGATAACGACTATCTATACAGCCTGGGTTGTGCCAGACTTTATTTAACCGCTAATTTAGTGTTTTGAATGTATGTGTGTAACATCACTGCTACCTCACGGTGAATAGGAAAGACATTAATTATTCATAGAATCTGGGTTGTGCCAGACGTAACGCATATTACTAACTGATATGTTTGTATGAATGGGCGCTAAAAGTAACATACAGTATAGAATCTGGGTTGTGCCGGACTGAACGTATATCACTAATTCATATGTTTGTATGAGTGGGTGCAAAACAATTATATAGTATAGCATCTGGGTTGTGCCAGATTTAACGTTAATTATTAACGTAGCTTAAACGAAGTCAAAGACCAATGAATGCGAATCATATGAACTTATAAGCACTATAATCAGCTGTGCTATATAGCACCAGAATTTGAACACTCACTTGCAACCTTGTTGCGATTATATTACAAACTGAATGATAATAAGTACCGATACAGTCTGGGCTGTGCCAGACCTTATTCAATTACAAATCTAGCTCTCTGAATGAATGAATCTGGACTTGACCAGACTTTACGTATCTTACTAATTCAAATATATGTATTTAGTGTTTTGATAGTATGTGTGTAACATCACTGCTACCTCACGGTGAATGGAAAGACATTAATTATTCATAGAATCTGGGTTGTGCCAGACGTAACGCATATTACTAACTGATATGTTTGTATGAGTGGGCGCTATAAGTAACATACAGTATAGAATCTGGGTTGTGCCGGACTGAACGTATATCACTAATTCATATGTTTGTATGAGTGGGTGCAAAACAGTTATATAGTATAGCATCGGGGTTGTGCCAGATTTAACGCTAATTATTAACGTAGCTTAAACGAAGTTAAAGACCAATGAATGCGAATCATATGAATTTATAAGCACTATAATCAGCTGTGCTATATAGCACCAGAATTTGAATACTCACTTGCAACTTTGTTGCGATTATATTACAAACTGAATGATAATAAGTACCGATACAGCCTGGGTTGTGCCAGACCTTATTCAATTACAAATCTAGCTCTCTGAATGAATGAATCTGGACTTTACCAGACTTTACGAATATTACTAATTCAAATATATGTATAAGTGAGTGCTAAAAGCACATAGAATCTGGGTTGTGCCAGACCTAACGTGAATTACCTACTTAGTTCATGCATGACTGTATGCTAAAGAACATATAGATCAATTAATGAGAATCATATGACTTTATAAGTACAACATCAGCTGTGCTATACAGCGCCACAATTTGAACACTCACTTGCAACTTAGTTGCGACCACATTACAAACTGAATAAATACCGATACAGTACAAATGTGCTAAATCTATAATTGAGGGGTATTGGTCCAACTGCTTGAGCTAACTAGCACTAGCATCACACATATCGCTATTCATACAAAACAATTGGCCAAATCCATAATCCGGGTTGCAGCAGACTTGGTGTTTACAAGAATATTCAATTCACTGTTATCTACATTTTCTGGTCATTATGATTTACGTGAAGCACTGATAATACCCATATCATCTACAGAACCTTAGAATCAACGGTGATAGGAGAATCAAATTTGAGCTTACATCAGACCACCCAGAGAGGAACTCATATAATAGCTCTTTATTATAGGTTATACATATTTTGGTAATCATTACCTTATTAATTTAATCTATTTGATTATTTAGATCACTAACCAAGGTGAATACATAGAGGCCAACTACTTTATATAGTGATCTAACCTACCATTCATTACACCGATTTCGGTACTGGAGTGTATTTTAATTGTATGTGGATTAACCAAACAAATTTGGTTTTTTAACTTTATAATTAATAAAGGTTATATTTTAATATCCTGTTGGGAAATTCCGTTCCTTAGTGGAGGCCCAGAGTGCTGCAAGGGCACGACAGATGACATGGAGTTTGTAACCGCTACATGGGATGACAGTAGGCAGTTGGTGTCCTGCACTGTGGATAGGGATGAGTTGTGAGATATTCCAGCGTTCAGCTACAGTAGGGGTGCAGGCTTATTCAGTGGATACCGCAGACACCTATCAGCTGCATCACAGAGCCAAGAGAGATTTTACTTACCCTGGGACACTGTGGTGTGGGGCAGGGAACAGCGCTGAAGCCTACACTGATCTGGGTATTGATGATTTTCTGCTATTCAATACAATGCGCATGCTTGTCTCATGAAGGCGCATCTATACAGGCTGGAGATTAAATGAGAGACGCATGCGTAGTTTAAGTTTGGGGTGTGTAGTTAGTCAGTTTGGACGCCACTGGGGGACCAATGATGAGCATGATAACTTTTTTCGTCATATCAGAATAAAATAAAAAATTAATATGCATGCAGAGTGACGGCGATGTAGCATAGCAGATTGCAAGGTAAAATTGTAAGATTATTTGTACAAAAATAATAAAAAATAATGAATTAAAGTCACGCTAATTTTGCATGTACTTTGCGTTGGTGCTTTGAGGTGCACAAAGGTTTACTTTTCCTTTAAGCGCAATCCAAAATATCTCTGTGAAATTTAGAGCTTTTAAAGACCTGAAGAAAATGATTATTATTAATAGTATAGGACAGAATTACATGAAGGACTCCTCATACAATCTGCTTAGAGTACCCTTGGCTTAGTGGATCCTGGGCTTATTACTTGAGCGATATCCCACATGAATTGTGCTGCATCCCCCATAGACGTCTATCATGTGAGACATAAATTATACCCACGCTATCCAAAATGCAGATTTTGTTACACCCTAGACTATCAATTGATATGAAACAGTCTGTAGAGAACAAATATTGTCTCTTACACAATTTTTCAGATATTGGCTCCTGGTATTGAGGTTTTGGCTTCAGAAGGTATGGGCAGCGTGTTTCAGGCAGTTCATGACCAATATTCCTAATAAATGCTTCCACTTAAAGGCTCCAGGCTCAAAAGTTTGCAACTCAAAATTTCCCAAAAATGTTTTTTCAGTTTCTTGTTATTTGGATAAAAACAGGAAAACCAAATTAAAGTGACAATTACATTACAGGGGCTTGATTCTTTGCACAGTGTGTATGGAAAATATTAATTACTGATGTAATCTAAATCCATCCTGATAACTGTTAAAGGGACATTGAACACATTTTTCTTTGCATAAATGTTTTGTAGATGATCCATTTATATAGCCCACCTGGTAGTGTTTTTGTAACAATCTATAGTGTTGTTTATTTTTTAATAACATTGTGATTATTTTCAGACTCCTAACCAAGCCCCACAGTGCCAGATGCATACGCGCGTTTACAGACTCCTGCCGGCTCCTGTTTATGTTATCTGTCTTTTCATATGCAGGGAAGGGGGAGGGGGGAGTGTCTGCTGTTCTTGTTTTTCCAGCCCCTTTCACTGGGTCTCCCACCCAGCCTAACATCATTAAAGGGACAGTCTACACCAGAATTTTTATTGTTTTAAAAGATAGATAATCCCTTTATTACCCATTCCCCAGTTTTGCATAACCAACACAGTTATATTAATATACTTTTAACCTCTGTGATTATCTTGTATCTAAGCCTCTGCAAACTGCCCATTTTTTCAGTTCTTTTGACAGACTTGCAGTCTAGCCAATCAGTGCCTGCTCCCAGATAACTTCAGGTGCACGAGCACAGTGTTATCTATATGAAATACGTGAACTAACACCCTCTAGTGGTGAAAAACTGTTAAAATGCAATCTGAAAAGAGGTGGGCTTCAAGGTCTAAGAAATTAGCATATGAACCTCCTAGGTTAAGCTTTCAACTAAGAAGAGAACAAAGCAAAATTGGTTATAAAAGTAAATTGGAAAATTGTTTAAAATTACATGCTCTATCTGAATCATGAAAGTTTATTTTGGCCTAGACTGTCCCTTTAACTGTGCCAAACTGGGAGCTTCCAATTAAGTTTTTTAAAGGTTTTATATTGGATGTTTATATCAGTATCTGCATATTCTTCTTTATAGCAGTGTCTATTACATGCAGTTATATTAAAATTGGTATACACTGTCCTTTTAATCTGAATACAATTTGTATATGGGTATACTTGGAATGTTTGCTCAATAATTATACTTATGTACACTTTAAATATTTGAAAAATAATATTTTAAATGTTTTTAATAATTTATTGGGAAAAGACAATTTTCATATTTGGTGAGATTTTCATCTAAAATGAAGCACGCTACAAAAAGTTATTTTTCATAAGAAGAAAAGGAATATGGGAAACAAAAGAAAGAAAGGGAGAGTGAGTGATAAAAAGAGAAGAGGAAAGAAAGGAAGAAAGAAAGAGAGAAAGAAAGAAAAAAGAGAGAAAGAATTGTATGTATATGTGAGTATCTAAGTCACCCATGCTAAAATAAGAGATTTTGGTTTACTGTTGTAGTACTATCATGCTGCCACTAGAGGGAGCTTGCAGGCCAAGATGATAAACGGAGATTCCATACAATGTTCTGCAAGCTAGGGATGGAAATATATATATAAAACATTGATCCTTGATAGGGTTATCATATTTGGCTGGTGTAAAGTGATTCTGTGACAGTAGCACGAGCTAATAATAATGCTGGTCAGTATTCACATTTTATTTGTATGTTATTTTATTGCAATTTTCACATTGCTGAAATAGTTAAGATGATGTGCAATACATAAAATAATTGGAAATGATATAATAAAATGTATTTAAAAATGATAAATTAGGACCCTTACCATATTGCATATATTATTTGTGGTCTAATATCATATTTTATATTTTTAAATATGATTCAGATAGTGCATGCAATTTTAAATACTTCTATTATCAATTTTTCTTTGTTCTCTTTGCATCTTTTGCTGAAAAGCAGGGACGTAAGCTTAGGAGCTGGCCCATTTCAGGAGCACTATATGACAGCATATTTGCAAGAATGTTATCCATTTGAAAGAGCACTAGAGGGCAGCACTATTTCCTGTCATGTAGTACTAATGTTATACATTAGCAAGAGCACTAGAGGGCAGCACTATTTCCTGCCATATACTGCTCTAGATGCTACCTAGGTATCTCTTCAACAAAGAATATCATGGGAACAAAGCAAATTTCATAATAGAAGTAAATTGGAAACCTTTTTTAAAATTGTGCTCTGTCTGAATCACAGCAGTACCTTTTGGGTTTCATGTCCCTTTAACTATATGAAATTTCAGTTTATAATATATATTTACTTGAGTGGAGGGTTAAAGCATCAGTTCAAGTGACAACTGACCGTGCGTCGCCATAAAAGTTTATTTTGTGAGGGATTTAGCGCATTACATGAGGTGAAAACGATTTTTCTTGCATCTAAAAGAGGCCTTTTAAAATCAATTACAATATTTTTTGTTTTATACCCATGATTCCTGTCCTCCAATAAAACCTATTCTAACTTACTGATCTTATAAATATAAGTTATGTTTACCTAATAATACATTCATTTGTTTCATGGTGATGAGAGTCCACAATCTATTTACTAATTTATAACAAACAACTAGAAAAATTGTCGTATTTTTATTTTTTTTAACAAAACTTTTTACTTCAATAATATATAATAACCAGAAACAACTGCCTGAAGGGTTATCCTACCAAAAGAAGCAAAAACATCAAAATGGTAGAAATTGTGATTGTTTAAAAAGACAGATAATCCCTTTATTACCCATTTCCCAGTTTTGCACAACCAACACAGTTTTTTTAATATACTTTTACTAGGGATGGGCGAATGTGTTTATATCCGAATTCGAATGTTAGAACGAATGTTATTGTAGAAATTCGATTTACATAATAGAATGTTGATAAGAACGAATATTCTTAAAAATTCGATTTTCGAATGTTATTTACAGTTTTCGAATGTCACATTCAAATTCGAATATTACATTTATAAAACACAATTGTAGACTAGAAACACTATTTCGAATGTCACATTCAAATCGAATATCACATTTGAATCGAATGTCACATTGGAATTTGAATATTACATTTATAAAACACAGTATTAGACTAGAAATACTATTTCGAATTAGAATGTCACATTCGAATCGAATGTCACATTCGAATCGAATGTCACATTCGAATTTGAATATTACATTTATTAAGCACAGTTGCAAACTAGAAATACTATTTCGAATTCGAATGTGACATTCAAATTCGAATATTACATTTAAAAAACACAGTATTAGACTAGAAATACTACTTTGAATTCGAATGTCACATTCGAATTCGAATATTACATTTAAAACACAGTATTAGACTAGAAATACTACTTCAAATTTGAATGTGACATTCGAATTCGAATGTCACATTCGAATTCGAATATTACATTTCGAAATTGAATGAATCACATAGCTAAACATTCTATTATTCGAACGAATATTTTCAAATTTTATTGAAAAATTCGAAAACGAAAATTCGAAAATAGAATGTTAGAATGTTATATAAACATTTGAAATTCGATTTGAACGAACGAATGTATCAAAATTTGTTTTAAATTTCGAATTTTTAGAAACATTCGCCAATCCCTACTGCCAACTGCCTCCATATTTCAGTTTTTTTGACAGACTTGCATTTTAGCCAATCAGTGCTGACTCATAAATAACTCCATGGGAGTGAGCACATTATTATTTATATGACACACATGAACTAGCGCTGTCAAGCTGTGAAAAACTGTCAAAATGCACTGAGATATGAGGTGGCCTTAAAGGGCTTAGAAATTAGCATATGGGCCTACCTAGGTTTCTTTTAACAAAGAATACCAAAAGACCAAAGAAAATTTTATGATAAAAGTAAATTAGAATGTTGTTTAAAATGATATGCCTTGTCTGAATCATGAAAGTTTAATTTTGACTTTATTGTCTCTTTAACCAAGAAACAAACAAAACAGCAATAGCTTTCTGTTCGTTCCTAGAATTAGAAAAAAAATAACAAATTATAGGATCGTCTAAAATCCTTAGAAGCCTGCAAATAAAAAATATAGGATTAGGACAAAAGAAGGAACAACAATCTCTTAAATAATATTACCAGAAGAAACTACTTTAGGCAAATAATCAATCTAGTTCACAAAATTGCCTTATCCTGATGAAAAACAAGATAAGGAGAGACACAGGGAAAAACAGACACATCAGAAAACTTAACTAGCGGAAGAATATGCCAAAATAACAAAAATGTCCAAGATAGAAACTGAATAGCCAAATTATGCATAGGTTCAAAAGGAGGAAACTGCAAGACCCTAAAAATCAAATTAAGGTTCCAAGAAGGAAAAAATTGCTTAATCCTGAACAAAACTATGAATGTCAGAAAGCCCAGTAATCCTCTTGAAAAACAAACAAACTGAAAAAAACAAAAAACTAAATCTAGCCCTTAAAGGAACTAGTGGATAAACCCTTTATCAAATCATTCTGAAGCAACTGCAGAATTCTAGGAATTCTGAAAAAATGCCAGGAATCAACCATGTACCACGCACCAAAAGATAAAATGCCTTCCAAACCTAATGATACATTTTCCTTGTCACAGGATTGTGAACCTCAAACAAAGTTTCAATCACAGAGCCAGAGAAATGTCTCTGTATAAGAACTAAACATTCAAACTCTACGCCAAGTTAAGAGTACTTGAGATCCTGAGAAAAAAATTGACCTTTTCAACAAAAGGTCCTGGTGCAGAGAAAGAGGCCACGGCGGACAACTGGACTTCTTTACAAGAACCACAAATAGAGCACTGTGTAGCCAAACTAGAGTAATCAAATTTAATGATAAACTCTACTGCCTAATCCTGGTAAATATCCTAGACAGAAATACAAAAAATATGTAAGTCTGATAAAAAAAATGAATAAGCTAGTAGAGAATCCGCAAACTCCACCTGAGGATTCCTGGACCTCACATGAGATTTTGAAAGCTACTTGTTAACAGTGAAGCCATCAGATCTATCTCAGGGAGATCTCATAGATCCACAATTTGATAGAAAACATCCAGATGAACAGACCACTCCCTTGGATGCAGAGATAGACAGCTGAGAAAATCTGCTTCCCAATTACTCACATCTGGGGAAAAAGCTGGAGATTAAACAGCAATTGTTCTCTGACCAAGATGCCACTACAATGTCATTGTCTGATTAAAAATACAAATTGGTTTCTTTTAAGCAGAGAAAAATTCTGAAGAACCCTGAAAATTGCATGGGGCTCTAACACATTTGTTAGTAACCTTACTTCCCATGGAAACCAAACTCTCTATGGTTGCAGGGAACCCCAAACTGCACCCAACCTGAAAGACTTGCATCTCACATGATTACAGTCCAAATAGAATACATTAAAGAAACTCTTTGAATGATGAACTGGTGATCCATCCAATAAGACAGGGATTTCCTTGATTAAAAATCCAACGGCTAGATTATGAGCTTTGTGTTATGAGCGGCTCGGTACTAACTTGCAAGTTATTTCCACCGCTCACCTACCTATAGCGCTGTTATTACAGGTTTGCAAAAACCCGGCGTTAGCAGGTAATATGTCAGCGTTGAGCAAAATTGAGCTCCATACCGCACCCAAATACCAGCGCTGTTTTGAGCTGGTTTTACGTGCTTATGACGATTTCCCCATAGACATCAATGGGGAGAGCTGGCTATAAAAAAGCCTAACACCTGCAATAAAGGAGCGTAAAGCTCCGTAACGCAGCCCCATTGATTCCTATGGGGAAAGAAAAGTTATTTTTACACCTAACACCCTAACACAAACCCCAAGTCTAAACACCGCTAATCTGCCGCCCCCAACATTGCTGCCACCTACAGTACACTTATTAACCACTAATCTGCCGCCCCAACATCGCCACCCCCTACCTACACTTATTAACCCCTAATCTGCCGCCCCCAACGCCGCCGCCACTATACTAAAGTTATTAACCCCTAAACCTAACCCTAAGTCTAACCCTAACACCCACTAACTTTAACATAATTAAAATAAATCTAAATAAAAATTACAATTAATACCTAAATAATTCCTATTTCAAACTAAATACTTACCTGTAAAATAAAACCTAAGCTAGCTACAATATAACTAATAGTTATATTGTAGCTAGCTTATGTTTTATTTTTATTTCACAGGTAAATTTGTATTTATTTTAACTAGGTAGACTAGTTAGTAAATAGTTATTAACTATTTACTAGCTACCTAGTTAAAATAAATACAAATTGACCTGTAAAATAAAACCTAACCTGTCTTACACTAACACCTAACATTACACTACAATTAAATAAATTACATTAATTAAATACAATTACATAAATTACAAAAAAAAATAACACTAAATTACACAAAATAAGAAAGAAATTATCAAATATTTAAACTAATTACACCTAATCTAATAGCCCTATCAAAATAAAAAAGCCAATAGAATGCAAGCTCAATCCTATTAGCTGATTGGATCAGCCAATAGGATTGAAGCTCAATCCTATTAGCTGATTGCATCAGCCAATAGGATTTTTTCACCTTTAATTCCGATTGGCTGATAGAATTCTATCAGCCAATCGGAATTTAAGGGATGCCATCTTGGATGATGTCCCTTAAAGGAACCTTCATTCTTGAAGAGCCGTCGACAGAAGAGGATGCTCAGCGCCGGTTGTCTTGAAGATGGAGCCGCCCGGCGTTGGAAGGATGAAGATAGAAGATGCCGCCTGGATGAAGACTTCTGCCTGTCTGGAGGACCACTTCTTGCCGCTTGGATGAAGACTTCTCCCGGCTTCGTTTAGGACTTCTTGCCACTTGGACGAAGACTTCTCCTGGTGTCGTTGAGGATGGATGTTCGGTCTCCAAAAACTGTAAGTGGATCTTCGGGGGTTAGTGTTAGGTTTTTTTATGGGTTTATTGGGTGGGTTTTATTTTTAGCTTAGGGTTTGGGCTGAAAAAGAGCTAAATGCCCTTTTAAGGTCATTGCCCATCCAAATGCCCTTTTCAGGGCAATGAGGAGCTTAGGTTTTTTAGATAGGATTTTATTTGGGGGGGTTGGTTGTGTGGGTGATGGGTTTTACTGTTGGGGGGTGTTTATATTTTTTTTTTACAGGTCAAAGAGCTGATTTCTTCTGGGCAATGCCCCGCAAAAGGCCCTTTTAAGGGCTATTGGCAGTTTAGTTTAGGCTAGGGTTTTTTATGTTGGGGGGGCTTTTAGATTAGGTGTAATTAGTTTGACTATTTGATAATTTCTTTTTTATTTTGAGTAATTTAGTGGTTTTTTTTTTGTAATTTAGTTAATTGTATTTAATTAATGTAATTTGTTTAATTGTAGTGTAATGTTAGGTGTTAGTGTAAGACAGGTTAGGTTTTATATTACAGGTAAATTTGTATTTATTTTAACTAGGTAGCTAGTAAATAGTTAATAACTATTTACTAACTATTCAACCTAGTTAAAATAAATACAAACGTAGCTGTGAAATAAAAATAAAACCTAAGATAGCTACAATGTAACTATTAGTTATATTGTAGCTAGCTTAGCGTTTATTTTACAGGTAAGTATTTAGTTTTAAATAGGAATTATTTAGGTAATAATAGTAATTTTTATTTAGATTTATTTTAATTATATTAAAGTTAGTGGGTGTTAGGGTTAGACTTAGGGTTAGGTTTAGGGGTTAATAACTTTAGTATAGTGGCGGCGATTTTGGGGGCAGCAGATTAGGGGTTAATAATAGTAATGTAGGTTGCGGCGATGTTAGGGACAGCAGATTAGGGGATAATAATATTTAACTAGTGTTTACGATGCAGGAGTGCGGCGTTTAGGGGTTAATATGTTTATTATAGTGGCAGAGATGTCCGGAGCGGCAGATTAGTGGTTGATATTTTTATTTTAGTGTTTGCGATGCGGGAGGGCCTCAGTTTAGGGGTTAATAGGTAGTTTATGGGTGTTAGTGTACTTTGTAACACTTTAGTTATGAGTTTTATGGTACAGCTTTGTAGCGCAAAACCCTTAACTACTGACTTTCAGTTTACGGTATGGATCTTGACGGTATAGGCTGTACCGCCCACATTTTGGCTGGACAGGCAAACTCGTAAAACCGGCGCTATGGAAGTCCCATTGAAAAAGGACTTTTTAAAAGCTGCGGTAGTTACGTTGCGTTACGGACAAAAAAGTGTGCGGTACAGCTATACCTACAAGACTCGTAATAGCAGCGGTAGTGAAAAAGCAGCGTTATGAGGCTTTTTCACTCATAACGCAAAACTCGCAATCTAGCCACAAATTATTCAATTGAGAATACCTAGGGGTCGATTTATCAAAGGCTTCACCAGCCTTCGCCCCCCTACGACTGCAGGTTCTCACAAGAGAACCTGCAGTCCGTATTTATAAAGCAGCAGTCATCAGAGAATTTCAATCTCCCCGGTCTCATCTAACCATGGAGATTAACAGCTCCTGCCTGCTCGTGATTGGCTGTGCGCGGGCAGGGGGCAGCATTGCACAAGAGCGCAAAATATCATTCTTGTGCAATGCTCAATTCTGGCAGCGGAATTCAGCATGCCAGAGACGAGCTGCCGCGGACAGGGTGCATATGTACGCCCCTGTTCGCCGTAGCTTGATAAATCGACCTCTTAGTATAATCCCTGCACCAATGGCAAAACATACAATGCTGCAGAGGCCTTGTGTGAAACCAAGCAAACAGAATGACATCCCGCGCTGCTATCATCAAGCCTGACACTTCCACATACAGAGCTACAGAGAAAAGAGAACAGACTGAAGATTATAAAACGCTGAAATCGGCTTAAATCTCATTCGGTCTGGCACAGAAAGACTCATGGAGACTGAATCTAATATAACACTTAAAAAGGTTCCATCACAAAACAGTTGTGACGCACACTAGCTTTAAAACGTAGCATTTATTTATTCTTTCACATAAAATTGCAAGGCAACGTATATCTGTGTGGGATGGCAGGACAACAGCGGACGCATTTCGGTGTTAGCCTAATCTTAGAATACGGCTTACATTGAAATGAGTCAGCTGGATAGAGAAGTTGCTAAACCAAGATGGAGCATGAACCAAAATATCATATAGGTAAGGAACTACTGAAAACTGGGTTAAAAACACAGATAAAAAAGTTCCAAGGACCTTGGAAAATTTACTGGGAAACTAGCAGCAGGTTTAAAATCTGAATGTTTAACAGACTTGTCCTCAAACACCTTAGGAAACCCTAAAGTACATAACACTTCTCTTCAAAGAGATATTCAAAATACCTGGGAAGGATAATCAGAGGCTAAGCTTTTATGTTTACTTGAAGGGGGCATAGCTGGCAACAATGCGGATACAGTAAAGCATGCAAAATCCTTTAGTAGCAACCTTACCAGTAGCTATTTGCAGCAGAAAAAAAAACAAAAAAGGAAGCGGACGGTGCAAACCTGACACCAGCAAACAAAAAAGGCAAGCAATGTGCACGTAAACCAAAGCACGCTAAATATCCAATGTCCCAATAGTGTTCCTGATGAACTTCAAGGGAATGAACGTGCTAACTGACGTGTGTTAATAAATACAGCCAACGCACGTTGATTACCAGACGTGAGCTAGCCTGAACAGCCGACGTGTATAGAATAACGCGTGCAAAAACAAAAAATTAAAGAGGAAAAAAACTAAAATGTTACCCTATGCAAGGTCTTCACTAATACAAACCCTATGAGCTCAAATGTAGTTTGCGTTCGTGTAAACCAACTTGTAATATGCGCATAAGTTACCCCGGTCACCATATTGCTTACAAAAGGGTGCAACTTGAAATCTAGCCCTAAATGTTTTAAAAACATTTAGAACTGGTTTGAAATCAAGGGACATAATGAATTAAAATTTTCTAGAGATTTTTTTGAGGAAAATTTAGAAAGTATACAGAACCTGTTCCTAAAGTTTACAAAAGTGTATAGGTTCTGTATTATAGAGAAGTTACAGAACCTGTTCCTAAAGTTTTGCAATCCCACCACTGCCCCAAAGTTACAAAAAATAAGAAAAACAACCAGTAAAATCCCAATCCAAAAAAAAAGAATCTAAAAAATGCCCTGAAATGGACCTACGTGATTTTAGCTCTTTCGCTTAAAAAAACACTATACTAAACCTAACACCCCTCCCCCAAAAAACCTAAGCGTAAACCCCAAATTTTGTTCTCACCATCTTGAATCCTGCTCCCTTGGGGGACAGCGGGGGGATATTGCGGGAGTTGTCCTCTTGTGGTGGTCCCTTGTCGGCACTCCTGATCCTCTTCTTTTCTTCCACCCAATCTATCTTCATGCTTTCACCACAGCACACTAAAGATTGAATGCAAGGTTCCCTCTTATATAGGGGTGCACTTGCATTTCTATTGGCTGTATTTTTAATTCTAATTCAAATCAGCCAATAGAAATGCAAGGGCACCCCTATATAAGGGGGTGTAATGTTCTGCATTGATTCACTGAGAATTAATTCTAGGATACATCTACAAAACTGCTTTTATATTATGAGCTTGTTTGCTTCAGTTGTTTTCAGTGAAAAAACATAGAGATGAGTTCCCTTTAAATTTCTTCCCGAGAAGTTTTATAGAACATGTAATAAATACTGGTAAGCGTTGGTAGTGCAGAGGTAAGAATATATCATGGATTATGTAACATAGGGGGCGATTTATCAAGCTCCCCTTGGAAAACAGAAGTTCTGAAGCAGCAGTCTAAAGACCGCTGCTCCATAACTTGTCCGCCTGCTCTGAAGCCACTGACAGAAATACGATCGCATTAATTGACACCCCCTGCTAGCGGCCGATTGGCCACAAATCTGCAGGGGGCGGTATTGCACACGCAGTTCAAAAGAACTGCTGGTGCAATGATAAATGCTGACAGCGTATGCAATGTGCAGCGGACATGATCCGCTACATTGTATCATGTCCGCTCGCACTATGATAAATCTACCCATAAGCTCTTTTGTAACAGTTTGTTACAAAATGAAACTGCAGCATTTGTAAGTTAGAGCTAGGAGTTGCTTGGCGGTTCAGCTGTGACGTCAGGAGGAAGTGACACCCGGTCACGAAGATTCAGTAGCACAGATTTGGGAATTCGTAGCTGTTCTTAGGTTTGCTTGCTTAACGGGTATATGTTTGCAGATCCAGGCTGCTATGGTCTTGGTAGCAAGTTATGTGACTGCAGATGAGAAAGGAGAAATGGATCTTCCCTGTGTTTGATAGTTTGTAGAACTTGTAGAGAAAACTCTGAATGAGAGTTTAACTGTAGTAGAATCCTTGATTGCAGTATTACCGCAATTGGTTGATGAAAAGTCCAGCTAGATATACTAGCAAACGAGTAGTATGGCTCAGTGCAGAGCATAAAGGTTTCAAGCCTCAGACTAACAAATTACTAAGCACCTAGTGAATGGTGGGCAGGTCTTTTATGGAGGGTAGAGGTGAAAAGGTCAGCACCAAGTTAAAGGGGAAGAAACCAAAATATTGAGAATACATTACAGGGGGAACCTTACATTTAATCTTTAGTGTGCTGTGGTGATAGCATGAAGGCAGATCGGGTGGAAGAAAAGAAGAGGGCCGCCCAAGAGGATTCAGGAGCACCACCCTATTGTTATGATTTTCACATTTAATGAAACTATAGCTATATAAATATCTCTAATAGGGGCCACAAAATATGGTGATTGTAACAGTTTCTCATTGTTGTCACTGCTATTGATAGTTCTACAAGGGTGGCAATCTTTGTAGTTGCTTCCCTATTGCATGATTGCACTAGTTCATCCACTGCAGTCCTCTCACAGCTAGCCACACCCCTGAATAGCATAACCACACCCCTAGACCACCTACCCTGACTCCACCCACAGGCCCTCTGGAGCTTTGCTGCATGTTTGCCCCACTTGCTCCTATGCGCAGCCTGTTTCCACCTGACTTTTCAATACTCAAGCTCAAAGATACTGATACCTCTTGATACACCAATGTTCTTAACTTAACTGCATGTGATAGACACTGCTATAAAGAAGAATATGCACAGATGCTGATCTAAAAATCCAGTAAAAACCTTTTAAAAACTTACTTATAAGCTACTATTTTAGCACTACTGATGAGGCTAGGCTGGGACACACACTGAGAGGAGCTGAGTAAACAAAAAGAGCAGACACTCCCCCCTTCCCTGCATATGAAATGACAGATAAATTAAACAGGAGCCTGCAGGAGTCGTGTATACATCTGAGACTGTGGGGCTTGGTTAGGAAAATCATCACAATGTTTTATAAAAACACTCCCAGATGGGCTATATAAATGGATCATCTACAAAACATTTATCCAAAGAAAAATCTAGTGTACAATGTCCCTTTAATATAGCACTGACATGTTAGTTTGACATAATAGGTCGAGCGCACAACTAATAAAACACATGTGCTTCTTTCCCTTTGATCTCTTCCTTATGAGAAGTCATTACAGCATTAATTAAAATTTTTACCCTTAACAATGCCTTAAATAATGACTTCCTTATATATGTCATTTCTATGATGGACACATTGTTTCTTAAGAAAAATAAATGGTTTAAGTGTCAGTGGGATGGAATTTGTATCTATGCCATTCAAGTCACGTAAACAAAATATCTGTTTTGACAACTAAAGAAAGCATTAGTCATGAAATAAGAAATCAAGAGATACAATAGTGCAACTTTGTTTTCTGAAATAAATTATAAGCTAAATTCCAATCATGTTGATGAAGTTATTTGATAGGTATCTTGGTTGTTCAAGCTGTTTACAAAACTGAAGCCATTTTAATTTTTTAAAGTGCCATAAAACATTTTGAGTTATGTGCATATTATAAAAGGGTGTACTGAGTAAAACAGTGTGTTGAAAAAAAAAGTGGAAAAAGCTAAATTACTTACACTTTAGTGTTGCCAAGTGTAGACTGCTCCACCCTCTTATCAGTGTCTACTCTAAACCAGTGATTTGCAACCTTTTTTTTGCACACTTTTTTACATAAAAAAATCCTGTAGCACACCACCATCCCAAAATTTTACAAAATCACACATTGTAGCCTATGCCATCCCTCCTACAAACTATACATGACATATTGACATTCATTCACAAACAATCATAATGATTGTCTGTGAATGAATGTCAATGTCATGTTTGTAAATGATGCCTGATGAGCCTGTCACATACCTACCAATATTTCAAAATTTGAAAGAGGGACACCCCCGCACTGTTGTCAGTCTGCCGCGGCACACCTGAGGATCTCTCACGGCACACTAGTATGCCATGGCACACTGGTTGAAAAACACTGCTCTAAACCCTTAGGTATTATGTAACAAAGGATGCATGTGAGGATTATTACTTATGCAACTGAGGGGGGCGGTGAGGAGGGACAGCAAGTACTGCTATTGTTTGTGTCAAAGAGGCTTGCTTGTTTCCATGGGGATGTCACATGCTTTGTGAAAGCTTCAGCATTTTACTGTTCACTGCATTAGTCAGATGTCATGTGACCCTGACACCCTACTGTGCGTGTGCAAGAGTGCATTCTGCCATAGCTATGGCCTGGATAGCATCTTCCATATATGAAAATGTTTGCTGCAAACCAAATTATGCCTGAATTAAAGGGGTTAATGGGTGTTAAACAGAAACAGTTATGCAGGTAAACTTTGGCTGTATTCATACTGTTATATGTCCCTTTAGATTTCAGCTATTTTGGATGACTTTATTATATTATCAGATAATTAAAGAGACATAATACCTATGCAGTTTTGTGATGTGTCTTACTTAAAAGAACAAGGGTAAATGGGTGTTTTTTTTACTTTTCTACCCTACTCCATTGCCTGATTGTGGTGCAAAATTAAAGGTTTGGGGCTTTTGCATGTCTTTCCCTTTCTTAGAACCACCACTGAATGGTTTATACCCAAAATATTGTCTATTTAAAAATTAAATCCTAAGAGAGGGTTAAAAAAAAAGGTGCCAAACTCAACAAAGCATAAGTAAATAAAATACAGAGAGATCAGACAAAGTTAGGCATCACAAAGACAAATATTGAACAGGAATAAAGAATCAATTAGAAAATATTTATTTACCGTCATTTAATATACCGCAGATATGATAGTTTAACATAATAGGTACAAGGTACAACTAATAAAACACGTTAACTTATTTCCCTGTAATCGCTTCCTTATAAGAAGTCATTATTGCAATAATAAACATGTTTACCATTAACAATGCTTTAAATAAAGATTTCCTTGTATTTGTAAGTTCTTTGAAATAGGCAGAAATTAAGAGTTTTAAATGTTTAAAGTACATTAATCTAATAATGTTGGTTGTACAAAGCTGGGGAATTGGTACTAGTAAAGGCATTATCTATCTTTTTAAACAATAAAAATGTTTGTGTAGACCGTCCCTTTAATATTTTTACCCTTAAAGTGATGGTAAACTCTGTTAACACTAATTGACAGATTTCAATTATTGGATACATTAGCTATGAAAACGCATTAACATTTACAGTGTTTTATATGTACTTTTATTAAATATTATATATATTTACAAACATTTGTAGCGTTGCATCGCTCCGTCCCTCTTATATGTTGCCCTGAATAAACTGGACGCTTATCAAGTCTCCACCCTCTCTGCACATCAGAGAATTAGCTCGCTCCCGACACAGATATTTTTAATGCATGCGCATTGGTGAGAATGACACATACCAAGTAAACGCTTCTGATTGGAAGGGCGTATTGGGAGAACAATGC
Organism: Bombina bombina; assembly: GCF_027579735.1. Taxonomy (NCBI): domain Eukaryota; kingdom Metazoa; phylum Chordata; class Amphibia; order Anura; family Bombinatoridae; genus Bombina; species Bombina bombina. The sequence continues at coordinate 28,571,265 of NC_069508.1, forward strand.
GATACAGTGCATGCGTAAAGCGGATTGCATAGAAGTAAGCCTGTCTGGTGGCAGGCTTGCTGATTGATCAAAATATATAAACAATGGATATAACGTCACAGGGGGCTGGCGAGAGAACACATAAGACAGACTTATAATTACAAGATTTGTGAGTTAATCGTAATATATTGTATTAAATGAAATTTGGTGTGTAAATTTAATTAAATAGAACGAGACTATTCCTATAATCAATTAATATGGAGTTTACAATCCCTTTTACAATGCTTTAAAAAATGACTAGCTTTTGTTTGTAAATTCTATGATGGACACATTGTGTGGTACGGCTTTACCGATAACAAAATGGCCTTTGAGTGCGGAATGATCAGCTCACCTTTATTATAAGTTGCACGTTATGGCGTTAACGTGATCATTATGGCCTATACCGCAACTATCCAATCCGCAATCAAAGACCAGTAGTTACGAATTTTGCAAAACAAAAATGTTTCACAAAATTTATAACAAATATTGCAAATACTAAAATAAACCTATTAACTCCTAATCTGCTGCCCACCCACCCACTTCGAGACTACCAAAATTAAAATATTAACCCCAAATCCGCTGCCCCCTCATCGCTAACACTAAATAAACCTATTAACCTCTAAACCGCCATCCCCATATCACCAACACTAAATAAATTGCTTTAATGCTTTAAATAATGATTTCCTTGTATTTGATAGACACATTGTTGGCTTCAGAAAAAGGAAGGGCTTAAGTAAATTCTCCATACCATGGAATACTTCTCAATGTTTAATGAAGGTTACACCATTCATGTGACAAAATATCTGTTTTGACAACTAAAAAATGCATTAGTCATGAAATAAGAAATCCGGAGATACTATAGTGCAACTTTCTATTCTGTACTAGGTAATAACCTAAATTCCAATCATGTTAATGAAGTTATTGGATAGGTATCTTGGTTGAACATGCACCACTTTTATTAGTGATTTGACAATCTCAGGTCTAATATCAGACCCATGACCTTGCATCTCTCAGTTATTGCCAATATTGTATCTAATCTCAGACCTATGGCCCCGTAGCCCTTCTATAAGCTATTTGCAAATTTCAGATAACCTATCAGACCCTAGTCCTGCAGCTCCTCTGTCTTCCATTTTCCAATATCCTGATACAATATCAGAGCCATAGACTTGCAGACCCTCTGCCACTTACATATTAGTAGCATATCTAATAGCATAACTCTGGCATTGCACCCCCTCTGTCAATCTGGTATTTGTCAATATCAGATCTAATATAAGACCCTTGGCCCAGCAGACCTTGTATCAGCTATTTGACATTTTCAAATCTAAAAACCTCTCGGACCTTTAGCTCTTCTGTCAGCTATTATCTAACATCAGATCCAATATTAGACCCCTTTACCTGCAGAGCTTCTTCCACCCACATATTTATATCAGATCCCACAATAGACATATGGCCCTGCTACCCCTCTGGTATAGATTTGCCAAAATCATATCTAATATCGGAATGCCCTGTACCCTCTCTTTCATCAGTTAGACAATATTAGACCGAATATTAAACCCCTGCTCCTGTAGCTGCTCTGTAAGCTAATTACCAACATCAGACCTTTCAGGCACTTACCTTAGGGAACGCTGAGGTTTGCTTACCCAGTCTCGGTGTCTCACTAGAAGAACACTGAGACCAAGCTCCAGCAGCAACTGCTGTTTCTCTGTAGCTGCACGCATGCCTAGATTTAAAGGGGCTGTGTCGTAATTACAGGAACTCCCACCTGGAGGCTATAGATGTGGGAGTTCCTTTAAAGGGTCACTCAGCCCATCACTCTGTGCTGAGTTATTGTGTGCCAACCTTGTTCCAGAAGCAGAAGAATATTTGCCTTGTACCTGTGTTTACTCACCTTGTTCCTGATGCAGAAGAATTACTTACCTTGTACCTGTGTATACTCACCTTGTTCCTGGAGCTGAAGAATACTTAGCTTGTACCTGTGTATACTCACCTTGTTCCTGATGCAGAATAATTACTTACCTTGTACCTGTTTATACTCACCTTGTTCCTGGAGCTGAAGAATACTTAGCTTGTACCTGTGAATACTCACCTTGTTCCTGATGCAGAAGAATTACTTACCTTGTACCTGTGTATACTCACCTTGTTCCTGGAGCTGAAGAATACTTAGCTTGTACCTGTGAATACTCACCTTGTTCCTGATGCAGAAGAATTACTTACCTTGTACCTGTGTATACTCACCTTGTTCCTGGAGCTGAAGAATACGTACCTTATATCTGTGAATACTCCCCTTGTTCCTGAAGCAGAAGAATACTTAGCTTGTACCTGTGAATACTCACCTTGTTACTGATGCAGAAGAATTACTTACCTTGTATCTGTGTATAACCACCTTGTTCCTGGAGCAGAAGAATATTTACCTTGTACCAGTGAATGCTCCCCTTGTTCCTGAAGCAGAATGTTACTCACCTTGTTCCTTCATTTGCTCACCTTGTTCCTGAAGCTGAAGTATACTTCCCTTTTACCTATATATGCTTGCCTTGTTCCTGCTGTGCCCACTGTACCTACCAGGTATTTTGTGACAGCCTCACCCACAGTACCTGCTGGGTATCCTGTGCCTGCTGAGAATTATGTGTGTAACAGCTTTCCTCAAACCTGCTGTGCCTGCTGTACGTAACAATTATCCCGTGACAGCCTTACCAACAGTACCCGCCGGGTTTCCTGTGCCTGCTGAAAATCCTGTGTCTGCTTTTTTCAGAGACAGCTATCTCGCTCCTGCTGAGTCTCCTGTATCTGCCTGTATTCCGTGACAGACTCACCAACAGTACCCACTGGGTAATTTTTTTCAGCTAGTGTATTCCGATCCACTGGACTTTGTTACTGGAACCCTCCTGGGTTCCATGAAATTCAAGAAGACTCTTGTGTTCATCCTTTGTCCTATTCAAAGACTTGCTGCTTCTGTGTTCCAGAATTTGAATTAATAATTGTTCTGTTTACTTGTTATTCAGTAAAGCTATTTCAACAGACTTCAGTGGTTCAGAGTATCTGTTCCTGCACTTGAGTTCCACTCACCCTAACCCTCTCACAAAACCTTAAATCCGACTCCTAGTCCTGCAGCCCCTCTGTCAGCCATGTAACCAACATCAGACCTCAAATCAGACACCTGGTATTGCAGCCCCTTTGTCAGATAATTACCAACATGACCCCTGGACTTGCACCCCTTCTGTCAGCCATACACCCACATAAGATCTTAAATCAGACCCCTAGCCCTGAACCCCTTCTGTCAGCCATACACCCACATGAGACCTTAAATCAGACCCCTGCACCTCTTCTGTCAGCCATACACCCACATGAGATCTCAAATCAGACCCCTAGCCCTGCACCCCTTTTGTCAACCATACACCCACATGAGACCTTAAATCAGACCCCTGGCCCTGCACCCCTTCTGTAAGCCATACACTCACATGAGATTTCAAATCAGAGCCCTGCCCCTGCACCCCTTCTGTCAGCCATACACCCACATGAGACCTTAAATCAGACACCTAGCCCTGCACCCCTTCTGTCAGCCATACATGCACAAGAGACCTTAAATCAGACCCCTGGCCCTGCACCCCTTCTGTAAGCTATACACCCACATGAGATCTCAAATCAGACCCCTGCACCCCTTCTGTCAGACATACACCCACATGAGACCTTAAATCAGACACCTAGCCCTGCACCCCTTCTGTCAGCCATACACCCACATGAGACCTTAAATCAGACACCTAGCCCTGCACCCCTTCTGTCAGCCATACATGCACATGAGACCATAAATCAGACCCCTGGCCCTGCACCCCTTCTGTAAGCTATACACCCACATGAGATCTCAAATCAGACGCCTGCACCCCTTCTGTCAGCCATACATGCACATGAGACCTTAAATCAGACACCTAGCTCTGCACCCTGTTTGTCAACCATACACCCAGATGAGATCGTAAATCAGACCCTGGCCCTGAACCCCTTCTGTCAGCCATACACCCACATGAGACCTTAAATCAGACCCCTGGCCCTGAACCCCTTTTGTCAGCCATACATACACCCACATGAGATCTTAAATCAGACCCCTAGCCCTGAACCCCTTCTGTCAGCCATATACCAACAAGAGATCTTAAATCAGACCCCTAGCCCTGAACCCCTTCTGACAGCCATACACCCACATGAGATCTCAAATCAGACCCCTGCACCCCTTCTGTCAGCCACACACCAACATAAAACTTTAAATAAGGCCCCTGGCCCTGAACCCCTTCTGTCACCCATACACCCACATAAGACCTTAAAACAGACCCCTAGCCCTGAACCCCTTCTGTCAGCCATACACCCACATGAGACCTTAAATCAGACCCCTTGCCCTGAACCTCTTTTGTTAGTCATTCACTGTAATGCTCATGGGATATTCCACTATCAGACCAAACTTGGCCAGTAGTCTTCTTATCCAGTGCGTCAAGCTGGAATGATACAGAAACAGTTTGCAAAATGAGGTAAGCGATACTCACAATAGGCAGGGTAGTCTTTGGCGGCAAGAGGTAGGGAATCCAGCGGTATTGTAGCTCAAGGGTAAACAAATAGAAGGACCGGAAACTGGCAGGAATTGGCAACAAAGGGAAGCCAATAATTACAATTCAGGAATAAACCAATAGAATGGTCAGGCAGGCAGAGTTCGGTAACAGTATAGCAATCCAATGGTTCAAGGGTTAAACAGGCAGAGTGGGCAGACAGGCAGAGTTCAGCAACTGTATGGCAATCCAATATTTTAGGGTTAAGCAAGCAGAGTAGTCAGACAGGCAGAGTTCAATAACAGTTTGGCAATTAAGTACTTTAGGGGTTAAACAAGCAGAGTAGTCAGACAGGCAGAGTTCAATAACGTTATGGCAATCCAGAATACAGTAACAATCACACCCAGAAACACACTAAGTAACACCTAGACTTTGGCAGTGATAGGTAGAAAGTGATCAACTTACATAGGCACAGGATTCACGCCACAGGAGATCCTGACCGGCTTCGGAATGAAAGACGCGTGCCGCCGCAAGCACACAGGAGCTGACTCTACCCTAGGCAATGAGCAGAACAGCAGACACTGCATCCCTAGCAACAGCTAGAGCGGTGCAGCATGACATAGCCCCCTCTCTCAAGGGTTCCCTCCGGAAACCAGAGTCAGCCTCAAAGGATGAGCAGCATGGAATTTGGAGACCAAAGATGGAGCATGCACAACACGGGCAGGAACCCAGGAACAATCCGCCACAGAGTAACCCTTCCAGTCTACCAGATACTGCAGTTGTCTGCACCTCTATCTGGAGTTCAGGATCTTAGCAAACTCATTTTCAGAGTCACCACGGACCAGGAGCAGATGAGGAGGAGCTCGGAGCCTGGTATATCTATTCTTGATGTAAGGCTTGAGTGTGAGATGTGGAAGACTGGGTATATGCGCAGGGTTTTGGGCAAGGCCACTTTGTAGGCAACAGGAGACAGTCTTTTCCAGACTTTGTAAGGACCGATAAACCTAGGCCCTAATTTGTGACTGGGTTGACGAAGACGAATATGTAGAGTAGAGACCCAAACACGTTCATCTATTGAGATGGCACATACAGAAGCTCTATGATGATCAGCAAACCTCTTGTATCTAGTGAATACATTGCCAATAAGTGGTGAGATTAGTAACGCATTGGTCTGCAGCAGGAACCCCTGTGGACTTAGCAGAAAGAGGGAAGACACAAGGTTGATAACCTGCTGCGGCTGGAAATGAAGAACATCATAGAGAAGAGTGCCAATGAGTGTTCCTTGATAGCTCAGCTAGGGGTAACAACTCAGACCAGTTGGTATGGAGAGAATTAACAAAGGTTCTAAGATACGCCTTGAGATCCTGATTTACTCTCTCAGTTAGCCCATTAGTCTGAGGATGGTAGCCAGAAGACAAGGAAACAGTGGTTCCAATCAATTTGCAAAAGGCTCTCCAAAAGGTACAGATGCATTGTGCAACAGTCACCAAATTGAAGCCATCCATAAGATGGTATCCAAGAACAAAGGCGCCCTCCACAGGCTGTCGCTGAAGGTAGATGATCACCAGGGTCAGCTCTTCTTAAAAACAGATGGACGATCTAAGCAGAAAACAAAATGAAGAAGGCGCTCCAATGGTGCAGTAAAATAAAATAAAAGTGATTCTTTCCCAGAATGACCCCCTAAATGTAAGTGGGTACTCACAAAATGAGCGCACTATAATGCAGTGCTATTCACGCAGGCTGGATTGATCAGCTAGCTCCCACAAGATGTCAAGAGACCTCAAATCTGGAATGCAGGGAAAGAGTAGTGCAGATGGTCACTAAAGTATTCTGGCCCCGCAAAGATAAAATCCCACTATAAATGGGATCCACAATCCACCAGTGGAAAGGATTCCCTCAAAAAAAAGCTCACAAACTAAATAATATTGACTTAACATATCCTAAAATTAGAGATAAGATTTATTAAAAAATAATGTATTAAAAACAATACAAAAATATTTTCTGCTACGCGTTTCAAGGCACTAATGGCACCCTTTCATCAGGCAGTGATAAGTGAGCTATATATATAAAGCACAAACAGTATACACTGATTAAAAACACATTACATGCACATGTTGAAATTTGATCACATGATTCCAATCAATGAGAGCCTGCAGCTGCTTGCATTGAGGAAACAAACACATTCCCCCTTTTCAAATACACACTAAATATATTTGTATATACATAAGTGTGAGACATTCACCCATGTACAAAAATCACAGTTCCCACAAATGAAAAATACAGCAGCACTCAAACGATTCTAAATATCATGATGCAGGTATATAGTACACACACACACATAGATACATTTAAACAAGCCATCAAAAAACATCTGCCTCATATCGATTTAAATCCCACATTATATACAACAGTAAAATATTTTCCTTCCCCCTTATTCAATGGACGTAAATACAATGTAATCCATTTGTTACCTTCTATTGTAACCGCATTATGAGATCACAATTGGAGCAGGATAAACGAATACATGCTCTCATTCAAGCAAGTACAATGTTGCCATAGCAATGTATCACAACAGGAAGTTACTTATCGTAATCTTGACCAATCAGGAGTCATAAGGCAGAATTACATGTGAAATAATAATAGCAGAGTTTAGATGGCAATACAAACAAAAATAAAAGTATAACAGCAAACATACAAAATGTTCATCTTGATCTTAAAGAACCAACATAATTATATTTACCCCAGCATAAAACACCTATACAGAGAGCATCTTAATTATATCGATATATCTAGTAAATCTATTATAATGTACAGATTTGGGAATAAAGTCAATGGGGGTAATGTGGTATGTGTCATCCCTACCCTCATGTATACGTGTACTATGTTGTGACACACTTTGATTGATGTACTTATGTTTGATGTTTCTATGATGTTCCCCCCATCGTGTTCTCAAACACCTACTGGTGCGTCCACAGTACTGCATTCCACAGATGCATGTTATTAGGTAAACAGCATATACACTTTGACAGGTCATACGTGTCTTAATCTGGAATACTTCCCCAGTTGTATTAGATCTGAAACTTGTCTCCTTATGTCCAATATATTCAGAAGTCAGGCATCTATTCTTGGCACATTTATAAACCCCCTTCTCCTTCTTAAGTTTCAAATAACCAGAAAGCTGCTGATATTGTCTCTTAACATCTGACAAAACTTTTAATGTAACAACATTACTGGGGGCTGAACAATTCTTCAAAGTAGGAGCCCTCTTAAAGATACATAGCAGTTTATCCCCTACAATCTCTCTAAGTATTGCATCATTCCTTAGAATGGGCCAGTGTTTTTCTATAGCACAAACAATATCTCTATAATTACTATTAAATTGAGTTATAAATTTAGGCAAATTCTCATATCTATTTTCCCTATATGTTTGGACCTGGAATAAATCCTCCCTATTTCTTGAGGCGTCCTTTATCATGAAGTCTTATCTAATAGAAAGGGTACAGTCATAAGATCATCTCACAGGGCATGATTAAGGCTGCCTCAAGAAATAGGGAGGATTTATTCCAGGTCCAAACATATAGGGAAAATAGATATGAGAATTTGCCTACATTTATAACTCAATTTAATAGTAATTATAGAGATATTGTTTGTGCTATAGAAAAACACCGGCCCATTCTAAAGAATGATCCAATACTTAGAGCGATTGTAGGGGATAAACCCCTTTGTATTTTTAAGAGGGCTCCTACTTTGAAGAATTGTTTAGCCCATAGTAAAGTTGTGACATCCAAAGTTTTGTCAGATGTTAAGAGACAATATCAGCAGCCTTCTGTTTTTTTTTTTAATTTAAGAAGGGGGTTTATAAATGTGCCAAGGATAGATGCCTGACTTGTGAATATATTGGACATAAGGAGACAAGTTTCAGATCTAATACAACTGGGGAAGTATTCCAGATTAAGACACGTATGACCTATGAAAGTGTATATGTTGTTTACCTAATAACATGCATCTGTGGAATGCAGTACTGTAGACGCACCAGTAGGTGTTTGAGAACACGATGGGGGGAACATCATAGAAACATCAAACATAAGTACATAAAACAAAATGTGTAGTACACATATACATGAGGGTAGGGATGACACATACCACATTACCCCCATTGAATTTATTCCCAAATCTGTACGTTATAATAGATTTACTAGGTTGTGACAGAGGGAGACCTATTGGATTTGGAAGCTGAAGACATTATTCCCTGAGGGACTAAATGAAAACATTGATTTGGCGGCTTTCCAGTAGATCTCCTTTACTGTTGTGGTCTATTGGGAATATTCTTTGTAATGGGATAATTTTATATCATGTATATGTGTTTCTATTTGTATATTTAGATATATCGATATAATTAAGATGCTCTCTGTATAGGTGTTTTATGCTGGGGTAAATATAATTATGTTGGTTCTTTAAGATCAAGATGAACATTTTGTATGTTTGCTGTTATTCTTTTATTTTTGTTTGTATTGCCATCTAAACTCTGCTATTATTATTATTTCACATGTAATTCTGCCTTATGACTCCTGATTGGTCAAGGTTACGATAAGTCACTTCCTGTTGTGATACATTGCTATGGCAACATTGTACTTGCTTGAATGAGAGCATGTATTCGTTTATCTTGCTCCAATTGTGATCTCATAATGCGGTTACAATAGAAGGTAACAAATGGATTACATTGTATTTACGTCCATTAAATAAGGGGGAAGGAAAATATTTTACTGTTGTATATAATGTGGGATTTAAATCGATATGAGGCAGATGTTTTTTGATGGCTTGTTTAAATGTATCTATGTTTGTGTGTACTATATACCTGCATCATGATATTTAGAATCGTTTGAGTGCTGCTGTATTTTTCATTTGTGGCAACTGTGATTTTTGTACATGGGTGAATGTCTCACACATATTTGTATACAAATTTGTTTGTTTCCTCAATGCAAGCAGCTGCAGGCTATCATTGATTGGAATCATGTGATCAAATTTCAACATGTGCATGTAATGTGTTTTTAATCAGTGTATACTGTTTGTGCTTTATATATAGTTTGTATTTTGTATAGCTCACTTATCACTGCCTGATGAAAGGGTTCCATTAGCACCTTGAAACACATAGCAGAAAATATTTTTTAATAAATCTTATCTCTAATTTTGGGATATTTTAATTCAATATTATTTGGTTTGTGAGCTTTTTTTGAGGGAATCCTTTCCTCTGGTGGATTGTGGATCCTGCATACTGGAGTGAGTTAACTGGTGAACTCTGATATACCAGCCTGCACAACTTGCACTGCATTATAGTGCGTTGCCTATGTGAGTATCCATTTATAGTTGGATTTTATCTTTGGGGGCCAGAATACTTTAGTGACCATCGGCACTATTGGAGTCTTTCTGCTCCCTCCCCTGCTTTCTTTCCCTGAATTCCAGATTTGAGGTCTCTTGAAATCTTGTGGGAGCTAGCTGGTGGGCTCTGATCAATTCAGCATGCATGAATAGCACCACATTATAGTGCGCTCCTTTTATGAGTACCCACTTACATTTAGGGGGTCATTCTTGGAAAGAATCACTTTTATTTTATTTTACTGCACCATTGGAGCGCCTTCTTCCTTTTGTTTTTTGTAGAGATGAATTGTGGACCTCTGTCAGAAACAGCATTCATGGGAATGTAATGAAGTCGTACCACATGCAAGAGAAGAAGAGATAATAATTCTTGGGCAGAAGGCAGTTTCTTTAGGGGTACAAAATGAGCCAGTCTTAAAAATCGATCCACCACAACCCAGATAACCGTATGATAGTCAGAAGGATGGAGGTCCACAATGATGAATTCCATTGTTATATGTGTCCATGGTTGTTTGGGAATGGACAATGATTGGAGCAAGCCAGTAGGCAAGGATCAGGGAGTTTTGTTGGCAGCACAAGTCGTGCGGGCTTTCACATAATCCTGAGCGTCAGACTTCATAGTAGGCCACCATACATGTTGGAAAAGAAGCTTAAAAGTCCTTATCAAACCTGGATGTCAAGAAAGTTTACTATCGTGATCCCTGGAAAGAACAGGAGCGCGTAGGTTCAGAGGTATAAAAAAGATATTGGGAGCCACAGGGGCTTCAGGAGGCTTTCTAGACTGGGCACGTTGCAGTCTTTGAAGAAGGGTGGTGTTCAGTTGAGCAACCACTCAGTAGGGGGGTACTAATATGTTCAATAGGAGCTTCAGAGGAATCACTAGAGTGAGGAAACTGATGGGAAAGGGCGTCATCCTTCTTGTTTTTGGTCCCAGGAAGATAAGAGACCACAAAGTTAAAATGGGAGAAAAACAAGGCCCACCTAACCTGTCGAGGATTGAGTCGATGAGCATTCTTTAGGTAAGTAAGATTATTGTGGTAAGTGAGAATCTGAATGGAATTGGCGGTGTCCTCAAGCCAATGATGCCATTCAATCAAGGCCATCTTAATGGCTAAGAGTTCACGATTACCCACGTCGTAATTCCTCTCTGCAGGAGTAAAGCGTTTAGAGAAAAAGGCCACAGGGTGCAACTTGTAGGTTAAAGGATCTCTTTGGGTTAGAACTGCTCCAGCCCCTATCTCTGAGGCATCAACCTCTAAAGTGAACTGTATAGGTCAGGATCAGCATGGCGGAGCACTGGAGCAGAACAAAAGGCTTTTTTCGGACGAGAGAAGGCATTTATGGCTTCAGGAGGCCAATGTTTACAGTCTTTTTTTCCGTTTTGTCAATTCAGTGAGTGGAGCGACTATTTGGGAAAAGTTATTTATAAACTTGCGGTAATAATTGGAGAACCCCAAGAATCTCTGTAGTTCCTTTCATGAAGTGGGTTGAGGCCATTCCAGAACTGCGGTGAGCTTAGCAGGATCCATGGCAAAACCCTCCTTTGAGATGACATAACCAAGGAACTGGATCTGAACTTGATCAAACTCACATTTTTCTAGTTTGGCTACCAGAGAATTGTCTCTAAGATGTAAAAGTACCTGTCTCACTTGTTTATGATGCTCCTCCAGGGTGGAGGACAAAATAAGGATATCATCCAATGAAATGAATACTATATACAGCGCCAACATTTGACAAGATACAGGCTCCCAAAATGAGATCCCTAAAAAATCAAATGAACTAGATATATATGATAAGAGGGAGCGCCAAAAGGCTAAAGTATCTATATATACTAAAATAATGGAATAAACAAGAGTGTTATAATATCAAAGGAAATACATATATTACATTACATTTATTACTAGGGTACCCTAAACAAATAAAAACAGTTGAACAAAAAAAAATGGAAACAGTAAGCAATTACCAAAAAGGTGAGTGACTATCCTCAAAGGTAGAGGATAAATAAAGCAGATATAGATATATATATATATATATAAATAATGTCCAGAGTTCAATTCAATGTGAATAAAAAGTGAATGTCCTCTTAAGTGTCCTGTATGTCCAAATTGGAAATCCTATATGGTGACTCCTGGTTGAAAAAATGAGAAGATGATAAAAAAATAAAAATAAAAAAAATAATAAATAAATAAATAAATTTAAAAAAATTAAAAAAAAAGGTGTGCCAACATCAAGGCTTTGTTCATGGACAAGAGGCTTGAAGACTGGTAATGCCCTCATTAGGGTTAGAAACATGAGTGTCCAAATTTGGGACAGTTGCTGAGATACTTGTACTGGGATCGGTTTCAACTATAGAAAAAGAAAAAGAACCCACTTTAGAGCCAGGAACCATACTCTCTTCTGAGCAGAGGGCATGACTATCTTCAGGATCAAGTATTATTACACCCATTTCCAGTTTAAACAAAGGAATACCGATACCAGGGTCAAAAACAGGAGAGTCCACCTTGATGCCAGGATTAGTAGTATCATCATGGGAAACAGGGACAGGAATGGCCACTGGGGAATCTTGTTGAAAACTTTAATACAAGTTTCATGGTCAAGAACGTCCACTTGGGAACTAGGTACAATTATATACTCAGGGGTTCATGTGAGGATTCCACTCCATGTTTTGCATCTCTCCTTCCGATTCCACATCACATGGTTTTACCTTTCCCTTTACTTAAAGTGAAGGTAAACTAAACTGCACTGCAATGAATAAATGAATATATCAAGCAAAATCAATATTATGTTCATTCATCATTATTTCTCAATTTCAATATTACCTTAGATATTAGCTTTATTTCGCATTGATTATGCCATCCTAAAATCAACCCGTAATTAATTTTTTTCTTCTAAACAACGGTCACGTTGTTTAATCATCCAATTGATTCTTTGGCCGTTAGGCGGCCGTCAAATGACATAATGAGTGGATGCTTCTTTCTGCTCATGCGTAAACTTCTGTAGTTCATACTAGCAAAGCGAGCGCGTCCACGTTTAGCGCATGCGCATTAACACGATCATTGGGCAGGCATTGTTACAACCGCATCGGATCCGCAAACGGCAAAAGTATGCGCATGCGCCCTGGTTAGATGCTCGATGTGCACGAGCCCAGTAGACACGTATAGAGCCGGTGGGACCGCTCTATACGTCACTGTCTAAGAAAGCAGGAAATGCTGAATGGGAGGAGAATCGCAAGGCAACAAGCATAAAAATAACGGTATATAAATAATGTTAAAAATAGACTTATTGCAAAAAAAAACTTAGCGACTGGGTTTAACACAGGAAAAGGATTATAAATATCATTTTTTAATGCCCAAACTTTACCTTCACTTTAAGGGATCACCTGACATTAAACAGGTGCTTAGTTATTGCAGATAGTACTGTTTCACAGTTTGTTTGTTTGTTCCTGCTACTTAGAAATTAAGCCTTCATTTCAGACTCCTTTCTTGATCCTTCCTAATTGGATTCATTGCACTTCTGCTACCTGTTTGCAAACGGACATCATTGCTTTGCAAAATTACAAGCTTCATTTATTTCTACTGAAGTACTGAACTAAACCTGTCAGCCTGCCTGGAGTTCAAGCTGTGTGCATTCCCTGCTGCATTACACAGACAAGCCTGGGAGACTACCTTTGTAAAGTAAGGACTAAGGACTATTTATCTGTTTTAAGATCACATTACATCTTGAGCTTAACAGCACAGAGTGCTTTGCTTAAATAGAATCTGCTTTCCATTTAACTGCATATATATACAGCCATAACAACTAAAGCTCTACTCTGCTTATACAAACTTTGTGCTCCTTTCAACTTACTTGCTTATTCACAAGACCTGCTCCGGTGTGCTATTTAAAGAGACAGTACAACTAGAAACATCAAGCTGCTCTCTCTCTTCTTTTTTGCACAAACAACCACTCCTGCATAATCTCTCAATTTATTGCAGGCAGGTATATAAAGGAAGTTTAGTGTTGCTTATTAGTGACAATAAAATACTTTTATAATTACTTGCAATTCTACCCTGATTCCTATCTGTGAGGCAATAACAGATCTGAGAAATCAGTGTGCTTTGATTTGCTGTGCTTGCATTAACAGCAACTTACCTATGTTTATTATATTTCACCTCAGACTGCTTGGTCTATGCTGTCATAATAGCCCAATTGTCTTGGTGATACAAATATATATTTTTTTCATCTGCAGTTGTGATCCTCCCAAGAGTTGAAACCTAAGTTTTCTCAAGAGTTTTACAGTTCAGTATCAGGAATTCCTGTAAAGGAAACAGATGTAGTAGAAAATGTAGGTTGATGCGAAGTATCTCCCAAGGAAAACAGGAGCCTGTCACTTTCATGGACATCACATTCAAAGCTGCCTTCTGCAAATGCTGGGGTAAGAAGTCAGTAGAAAGCTATGTTATGGTGTTTTGCAACATTGAGACTCATATATAAACTGTCAGTACAGGTACTGCTGTTACATTGTTGCCAAATATTAATGCTGCCACTTTCCAGCTGAGTTGTGGTCTATTTATCTGAAGATCACCTAGGAGTCTCTCAGACTTTTTCCACAGTACTATGGTGCCAATTCAGAATTTCCCGACCCCAGTCTAGATACTACGGGTGATAAAAAATTTAATATCTGTGATACACAAACCCTGATTACTCATTTAACAGATTTATTTACGTCTCAATTTGACACGATTAATAAGGAGCTGGGCACAATCTTTTTAGAAATATCTGGCCTCTCTGCAGAAGTTAGACAATTTTCTAACAGAATGCTAGAAGCCGAGAATAGAATTTCTGAATTAGAAGACCAGGTTAATGTCCAAGGTAACATTATCGCCCAAACAAGATTCTAAAATCAATAATCTTCAATTGCGTCTCGACGATCTTGAGGATCGATCAAGATGCAATAATATCAGAATTGTTGGTCTTCCTGAAACCCCAGAATTTGAGGATTTATTAAATTTTACTTCAAAAGTGCTGCCACAGGCCCTAGGCTTCTCTCAGCAGCAGTTACCTATTGCTATAGAGAGAGCCCATAGAATTGGTCCCAAGAAAATCCATTCTGAGGGCCCTCTCAAGAACCGAATGTGTATTTTTAAAGTTCTAAACTTTCAGGACAAAACTGAGATTTTGAAATTATTATTTTTTTTAAAAAGGGACCCCTTTATGTTTGGAAATAGTAAGATTCTGTTATTCCCAGACTTCTCTGTCGAAACCTCTTTGAAAAGAAAGACTATGGCACCTGTTCTCAACTTATAAATAAAGGATTAAATGCTAGGATGGTTTACCCTGCTAAAATAATTGTTGAACACAGTGGTACTAAAAGGGTCTTTTCGGAGGTCGGAGAGGTAAAAGAATTCCTGGAGGACAAATAATATATTTGTTGCTTATTTTCTTCGTCTAATCCAGACTGTAGATTTGGTATAATGTTTCTTCTGGCTTGTCCTTATTTACCCTTAGGGGTATTAAGCCGCCTTTTATGGGAGGTTAGTCCATATTGTTTGCAGGAAAAATCTGTTTATACAGTTTGTTTCCCCCCTTGTGGGGTTACGTGTTTCTCTCTTCTTTCCCTTATCTTTTGTTTTTTCATTGCTGTCCGTGTAGGGTCCACTGGATGATAGGTTTTTAATTGAATATGGATTTGAAAATTGTCTCTTGGAATGTGGGAGGGATATCTTTTCCTTTTAAACGTAAAATGATAATTGAAACCTTGGCTAAAGCTAACCCTGATATTGCTTTTCTGCAGGAGACTCATCTCAAAACTTAAGACTAAATGGGTAGGCAAGGTAATTGCCACCTAATCAATAAGGAGAAAGTGTGGCGTTGCTATTTTAATTAACAAATCCCTTGATTATAACATTTCGTAGGTGGAGACAGATTCGGTTTCCAGATTCATTATATTAAAATTCTTATAAATAATACTAAATTCATTCTTTGCAATATCTATGGTCCCAATAAATTTAAGATTGAGTTCTGGGAGAATATTAAGATCAAATTATTTCCTTACATTAAAGAGAAGTTGATACTGGGGGGTGATTTTAACATGACTGTCTGTGCTGACATGGATTGGTTCTCTCAAAAGAATGTCCCAGAGAATAATAGAAGCTCAAAATATTTTTCTAGATTCAGCAATAAAATACAGGTTGTGAATAAATTGCGCAGTTTAAATACAGACATGCGTTGTTTTTCCCGTGAGTCTAAAGTACATAGAACCTTTTCTCGGATAGACTTATTTCTAATCTCTGAATCTCTGTCTATCTGTAAATTAGAGGCAGGAATTGGGGAGATTGTCATTTCGGACCATGCGATCATCTCTTTAGTATTGTATTGTCAGGATAGGTCTAATGTGAAAGTGCCCTTGTTTCTCTATCCCCTCTTTCTTTTTAATAACCTAAGGTTCGTATTATGGGTAAAACAAAAATGGAAGGACTATTGTTCAAATAACATTTCATATTTTCATGAAATTGAAACTTTTTGGGAGGCGTCAAAAAACCAATCCTACGTGGAGAAATTAAGGCCTATCTGTATGTGTTAAATAAGAAGAAAAGGGCCCGGGAATTGCAATTAACCAATAAAATTAAGAATGCTTACAAAAACTATTTCAGGGACCACTCGACTCACAATTGGCTTAAATACTTAGAGATGAGGAAGGAGAGAGATGCCTTCTTATTGCAAAAGCACCAGGAAGAAGAGACCAAAATTAACTTACATTTAAAGAGTTTCCATGGCTGTTCAGCCAAAAATCTAGCTAGATTGGTTAAGACTAGGAAAAGGAAGAATCTGATTTCTGTCATACAGGATGGCGATAATCGATACTCAGATATGGAAAATATTTGTAACGTCTTCTTTAAATATTATCAACAATTATATGCTGAGGTTCAGGTCAATTGTATTAATCAAGAGAATTTCTAGTCAAAGATTACTCTACCAAGTATACAGAAAGAGGACTTAGAGTCCCTTAATGCTCCTATCACGGCTGAAGAGGTTACTAAAGCAATTGATTCATCCAAACGTAATAAAGCCGCAGAATACTACAAAAGTCTAGTGGAAGAGATAATTCCAAATCTGGAGACTCTTTTTAATAATTATCTCTCTTCTGATAATCCAATTTTGGCTTTCTTTTCTGCTGCTAATATTTCATTAGTCTTAAAAAAAGGTAAAAACCCTGAAGATCCAGCTTCATACAGACACATTTCAGTACTCAATGCTGACTATAAAATCCTTGCCTCTGTTATGTCTTCCAGACTTGTTTCTTGTTTGGACAAACGTATCCATCCTGACCAGTCTGGTTTCATGACAGCGCGTAATCCTTCTAAAAATATTCGTAAATTAATTACTTTGGTTGACTATATTTGGAATTGCGAACAATTTAAGGAGAAGAGTGACTTTAAAGATATAGTGATCCTTACATTGGATGCAGTTAAAGCATTTGATAGCATATCCTGGATCCATCTTTTCACAACACTTTCGAAATTCGGTTTCACAGATAATTTCGTTAAACTCGTAATTTTTTTTTATCTGAACCCTGTTTCATTTCTCCTGATCAGACGCACCTTGTCCCTCCAAATAATTCTGCATAGGGGTACAAGGCAGGGTTGTCCCCATTCACCTGTCTTATTTAATATCGCATTAGAGCCTTTGGCAGTCAGGCTAAGGGAGGTGTTATTGGGGATTCCAGTTGGTACTCAAAGTTTAAAGTTATTACTCTATGCAGATGACATTCTAATATTTATGCAGAACATGGCCAATACAATTCCTAAGGTAGTTCAAGCTTTGGACGAGTTCAGTTCTTTTGCAGGGTATAAAGTTAATCTGGAAAAGAGTTAACTTATGTGGCTTGGTAAAAAGAATATTAAACAACCTACAACTTAGTTTTGTATAGTAAATGCCATTAAATATCTCGGTCTTGAAATACATAAAGACCCCCCAAACACTGGTATGTGGCCAACTTTACACCTATTTTTCAAAAGGTCAAAGAAGACCTAGAGCTATGGGCAGTTTTTTCCCTTATCTATTACAGCGTCCATTAATCTAATCAAAACTATAATCTTTCCACGTATTTTATACCCGTTGCAAAATTTACCGCTTTTTATATTAAATAAAGATTTACGTAAGTTGGCATCATGGTTTTCTAAATTTATCTGGAAATTCAAAAATTTGCGTATATTGCTTAGCAGATTGTCCATGGACTCTCAGATACTCCCTTGGGAGACTATCTTTCAACATTTTGCTCTTCCTCGTCTAAACCGTTTTGCAAATTTTCAGATACGACACTATATCTATTCGCAAAAATGGTATTGCTCTTTTAAGCCAGAGTGGACCAAGGTCAAGATTTGTATCCAGAAATTTATAGCAGGAGATGCTTCAATTCCCCTCATCTACGACATTATGCTTACTAAACAAAGCATTCTAGCTTTAGATAATCTATGTAATCTTTGGGTTCCCACTAACCCTACAATAGATCCAGATAAGATTGCACAAAGTCTCATGTCTGTTGCCAGATATCATATATTGGTCAGTTAGAAAGAATCTCTTTTGAAATTAATTAATGACTTTTTTTTTACTCAGTTTAAACCATCTAAATTTTATCCAAATAAATTTGTAGTATGCCCTCGTTGTTCTAACTCCAGAGTGGATCTTTCTCATATGCTTTGGTCCTGCCTAAAATTAAATAGCATTGGCAGAAAATTCAATTCTGGATTAATAGAGTTCTTGATGCGATATTCTCCTTTTCTCTGGAAGACATTGTTTTTCTAATGCCTAACCCTAGAGCTAGTGCTCACATTCAAATAGTAAACACCATTAGACTTATAGTTAGATATCACATACTCAAAAATTGGATTGCTAAATGCGCACCTAGCCTGGCTTTAATACTGAAGGGAATTCAAGCGCAAATCATATATGAAACTTTCCATTTACATCAGGTTTCTGAGAAAAGAATTAAAAAGTTTTTGACAGGATGGGCCCTCATAATTAAGTCATACCCTATCTCGTTGCAGGGGCAGATCCTGTCTCCATTTGTCTCCTCTATTAGCTTTGCGGAATTGGTGTTGTTAGATGTATTTGCCCACACTTGGATTAGGAATTATAGAGAAATCTATTAGGCTATGCGGCGAGTACTCCACATACGGGTTTAGTTTTCTATTCCAGCTGATCCTGCTTGGCCCCCTCCTTTCTCTTTCTCTCTCTCTCTCTCTCTCTCTCTCTCTCTCCCACCCTACTTTATCTGTTTCTGTGTGTTTATGGTTAAGTTTTTTTTTCCTTGTTTCATTGGTCTGGGGTCTGTGTCCCAAATTGTAGGGACCTGTCCCAGTCACATGGGTTTATATTAAAAGAAAAGGAAAAAAAAGAAAAAATAGCCAAACTTTGTATCTATCATGTATACTTCCCTTGTATGTTTCAGAGGTTGAAAGTACCTAGGCAATATTTCACAAAACTGTTTTTTGTTACGCTGTATTTGTTTTTCTCTGGTTTAGAGTAATTGTTATGTTGTAAATGTTAATACACATTACAGTCCTGTGTGACATATAAATGTATTGATGCATTTAAGATGTATTACTTTTGGCTAAAAATAATATATTTAAAAAAAAACAAAAAAAACACTACAATCAGTAGTACCTTCATATTTGTCAGGTAATGGTATCCGGGGTATACTTCCATAAGCAGGGGAAGAAGTTGCCGTACTAGGAGCAGAGACTGGCGGTACAACAACAGGAGCGGTATCCTTTGCTGCAACTAGTGAGGACAGTTGAGCGGTTATAGCCTCTAGTTTGGAATCCACACTCTGCAACTGTACGGTATGGGTTCCCAACATCTGTCCTTGAAGATAAACTGGCCCAAGTATAATGTAATGCTCATGGGATATTCCACTATCAGACCAAACTTGGCCAGTAGTCTTCTTATCCCGACGTCAAGCTGAAAAGATAGGAAATATCCTAGAGCAGAGAAAGTTTGCAAAATGAGGTAAGCGGTACTCACAATAGGCAGGGTAGACTTTGGCGGCAACATGTAGGGTATCCAGCGGTATTGCAGTTCAAGGGTAAACCAATAGAAGGACTGGAAACAGGCAGGAATCAGCAACAAAGGGAATCCAATAATACAGTTTAGGAATAAACCAATAGAATGGTCAGGCAGGCAGAGTTCGGTAACAGTATAGCAATCCAATGGTTTAAGGGTTAAACAAGCAGAGTGGTCAGACAGACAGAGTTCAACAACTGTATGAAATTCCAGTATTTTAGGGTTAAGCAAGCAGAGTAGTCAGATAGTCAGAGTTCAATATCAATATGGAAATCCAGTACTTTAGGGGTTAAGCAAGCAGAATAGTCAGACAGGCAGAGTTTAATAACGTTATGGCAATCCAGTAGTTTAGGGATTAAGCAAGCGGAGTAGTTAGACAGGCAGAGTTCAATAACATTATAGCAATCCAGAATACAGTAACAATCACAACCAGGAGCACACTAAGTAACACCTATACTTGGGCAGTGATAGGTAGAAAGTGAGCAACTTACATAGGCGCAGGATTCGCGCCACAGGAGATCCTGACCATCTTCAGAATGAAAGCAATGTGCAGCAATGACATCACCCCTGCACGCACACACCGACTCTACCCTAGGCAACGAGCAGAACAGCAGGTGCCGCATACCTAGCAACAGCTAGAGCAGCGTGGCGTGACTTATACCCACATGAGATCTTAAATCAGACACCTGGCAATGCAGCCCTTTTGTCAGATACTTACTAACAGGCTCCCTGGATTTGCAACCCTTCTGTCAGCCATACACCCAAATGAGATCTTATATCAGACCCCTAGCCCTGAACCCCTTCTGTCAGCCATACACCCAAATGAGATCTTATATCAGACCCCTAGCCCTGAACCCCTTCTATCAGCCATAAACCCTTATGAAACCTTAAATCAGACACCTGGCATTGCAGCCCCTTT
The DNA here is from genome assembly GCF_027579735.1 of Bombina bombina. Lineage (NCBI taxonomy): Eukaryota > Metazoa > Chordata > Amphibia > Anura > Bombinatoridae > Bombina > Bombina bombina. The sequence continues at coordinate 28,592,142 of NC_069508.1, forward strand.
CTCAGATACTTACCAACATGCCCCCTGGACTTGCACCCCTTCTGTCAGTCTGTCAGTCTTACACCCACATAAGCCCTGTACCCCTTTTGTCAACCATACACCCACATGAGATCTTAATTCAGACCCCTAGCTCTCAACCCCTTCTGTCAGCCATACACTCACATGAGATCTTAAATCAGACCCCTAGCCCTGAACGCCTTTTGTCAGCCATACACCCATATGAGATCTTAAATCAGACACCTAGCCCTGAACCCCTACTGTCAGCCATACACCCACATAAGATCTTAAATCAGACCCCTGGTCCTGAACCCCTTATGTCAGCCATACACCCACATGAGATCTTAAATCTGACCCCTGGTCCTGCACCCCTTCTGTCAGCCATACACCCACATGAGATCTCAAATCAGAGCCCTGGCCCTGCAATCCTTTTGTAAGCGATGCACAAACATGAAACCTTAAATCAGATGCCTGGTCCTGAACCCCTTCTGTCAGCCATACACCCACATGAGATCTCAAATCATACCCCTAGCCCTGAACCCCTTCTGTCAGCCAGACACCCACATGAGATCTTAAATCAGACCCCTAGCCCTGCACCCCTTCTGTTAGCCATGCACCCACATGAGATCTCAAATCATACCCCTAGCCCTGAACCCCTTCTGTCAGCCATACACCCACATGAGATCTCAAATCATACCCCTAGCCCTGCACCCCTTCTGTCAGCCATACACCCACATGAGATCTTAAATCAGACCCCTAGCCCTGAACCCCTTCTGTCAGCCATACACCCACATGAGATCTCAAATCATACCCCTAGCCCTGCACCCCTTCTGTCAGCCATACACCCACATGAGATCTCAAATCATACCCCTAGCCCTGAACCCCTTCTGTCAGCCATACACCCACATGAGATCTCAAATCATACCCCTAGCCCTGCACCCCTTCTGTCAGCCATACACCCACATGAGATCTCAAATCATACCCCTAGCCCTGAACCCCTTCTGTCAGCCATACACCCACATGAGATCTTAAATCAGACCCCTAGCCCTGAACACTATCTGTCAGCCATACACCAACATGAAACCTTAAATCAGACCCCTAGCCCTGCACCCCTTCTGTTAGCCATGCACCCACATGAGATCTCAAATCCTATCCCTAGCCCTGAACCCCTTTTGTCAGTCATACACCCACATGAGAGTTTTTATCAGACCCCTAGCCCTGAACCCCTTCTGTCAGACATACACCCACATGAGACCTTAAATCAGACCCTTTGTCCTGAACCCTTTCTGTCAGCCATACATCCACATGAGAACTTTTATCAGACCCCTGGCCCTGCACCCCTTTTGTCAGCTATAGACCTATATGAGATCTCAAATCATACCCCTAGCCTTGAACCCCTTTTGTCAGCTATAGACCCATATGAGATCTCAAATCAGACCCCTGGTCCTGCACCACTTCTCTCAGCCATACACCAACATGAGATCTCAAATCAAACCCCTAGACCACAACAGACCTTAGATCAAATCATAGGTTCTGCCTACTGTTACCTCAATATCACCATTCTGGTTATCATTACTTTCCCTTTGAGCAATGAATGGGAATAGCTAGAGTAGCCTACACTATGGGATAGATAGTAAAAAAAGAAATGTAACCCTAAAACACTCTATTAAGGGTGAAATATATTTTATCCTCTATACAAATGATTTTTACATCTAAACACAAAATAGGTTTGACAGGGGTCATCACATGATGCAGATACATCCCTCTGAGGTAGACTTTAAGGGGTATCACAGCTAGCTGACCTCTGTGAAAGAAATAGTAAACTAAAAAAGGCTTAAAAAAAAGAAAAGAAAAAAGACTTTACCCTGAGAGGGCACCATCCATTTGGACAAGCACAAAATTTCCATATTTGTTCATTATTACTATGTGAAGCTTAATTTTGTTCATATGTATCCAGCTTCATCTGCTGCCCTTCAAACTATTGGCCTTTCCCAAACTGTGATTGACAAGGCTTATCATCCAATCATAGTGTAGTATTACAACATACATACCAAGCACTCACTCATGTGTACTTGCTAATTCTAATTCCTAAGACTTTCATGTCCAGTTACAGCCAATGAAAAGTGAGCACAACTGCTTAACTCTAGCTCTTTCTGGGTCCAACATTTTTAACAGTTATGTCGACCCCTGGGTTAAATGTAGTGATTTGCATTTGGATCATTTGTTTTGAAACAAATGGTAAAAATGGCGGCCGCCACAAGCAGCAATCGGCTAATTCGAAGCTGTATTTCTTTTTATGAAAGATCTGTGCAAATCCAGATCTTATAGTGTTGCTCTTTGACAAGAAGAAATCTGGCTCAGAAAATAGCGGAATGAAGCCAGCAGTTGTCATCTTCAGCATTTGTTTTATAATGCATGTTCCAAATAAATGTATGTAAGGGATGTGAATCTGCAGATAAAGGGGCCTATCAACTCTCAAGCTCCGAAAGGAGCTTGACAACCCGTGTTTCTGGCGAGTCTTCAGACTCGCCAGAAACAGCAATTATGAAGCAGCGGTCACAAAGACCGCTGCTTCATAACCTGTCTGCCTGCTCTGAGCAGGCGGACAGACATCGCCGGAAATCAACCCGATCGAGTACGATTGGGTTGATTGACACCTCCCTGCTGGTGGCCCATTGGCCGCGAGTCTGCAGGGGGCGGCGTTGCACCAGCAGCTCTTGGTAGCTGCTGGTGCAATGCTGAATACGGAGAGCGTATTGTTCTCCGCATTCAGCTAGGTCTTGCAGACCTGATCCGCAGTGTCGGATCAGGTCCGCAAGACCTTTCTTAAATAGGGTCCAAAGGGTTAAATACTCTATGTTGTGCAGCAGCCCAGGATGGAGCCTCAGCTGCAATTTGTCACAACATTTATTATTATTACATTTTCTAAAGTTTATATTGGAACATTTCCAACAAATGTACCAACACAGGAACAATATGGAATTTCCCCTGTTCTCATTACATGAGACACGCACATAGCCTTGCACTTCAAAGCCTTTTATGAACAAGAGGTAGCAGAAGAAATTACCCGTATAATGGTGGAGGAGAGTCCAGCCAATTTGAAAGGGTTCTCTTGCTTTACATTTACATTAAACTGCTGCTTGCCTACAGTTTGTCCTGCAAGTGATTGCTGGCAGACAGACAGGTTCTTTACTGGAGAGTTTGCTAAATATGCACACATTTTAGCAAATTATCAGCACAATTTAAGTATTTTATAAGTCCATTGTTTATGATCCCTTTGCAAAATGTGCTTAAGAAATACTTAAATTGTGCTCATGCTTTGCTAAAACATGTGCACGACTTAGCAAATTGTGCTTTCATTTTAATAATTTGTGCACACAGGTTATTATATATATATATATATATATATATATATATATATATATATATATATATATATATATATATATATATATATATAAACAGTACCAAAGAAACAAAGGCACTCACTGGTTGACCAAGTTAAAATATAACTTTTAATATCACTTGATAAAAAAGCATAACATTTTGAGGATATTACATCCTCTTTGTCAAATGCATAATACAGCAATAACCTGTACCAAAAACACAGTACTTAACTAAATCACCAAACCTTAAATACCAATAGTGAATTGTCCTCTAGTGTCAAGCCGCATTTGCGGCCCACGTGCTAGGTCCCATATCAATGACGTCATCGGTATGCGTCTGACGCCAATTACGTTTACTACAGGGGCATGTATTCTATTGATGGCCCAATATCCTGAATTCTAGATTCCATGTCACGGGCACTAAAGGGGCGTGTTCTCTATTGACAGCCCGATACCAAATCACACTATACCATGAATGTCTATATCATGGGCATTAGAGGATGTTAATGTAAAACATCATCAAACCCTAATAAAGCACGACGGGCGGACAATAATTAAAATGTATAAATTAAAATCACATATTACAGTTTTGATCAATGATAAAGTGCACACTTACTAAATTTTATATTATATACGACTATCATTCATGCCTCAAGATATATGGTAGAAACTTTTTCATAGGACTTAAGTGATCAAATCCATCATAGTCCTTAGAGGGATAACACATCTCAGTTATAAGCATATTATCCAAATGCTTAATAGGGGTGTCTTATAGACATATTAGATGGTAATCGTTCAAATGCTCAATAGTGGTGTCCTACAGACATATTAGGTGGTAGTCATATATGGCTCAATCATCTAGGTAGAATGGCCCAAAGTCCAGCATCGTATTTAGCCCTTTGGGGGCTACAGTGTCTAAGGTATAAATCCATCTGGTCCCCAATCAGAGCAGGCGATTTGCCCTGTTTCCTCCCCATGATAACAATGGCACTTGGTCAAACAACATAGTCCTTAGACTGGAGACACTATGTCAAAAATGGGCAAAGTGGCATGCTACTGGCTGATCAGAATCACCCTTAGCCAGGGCTTCTCTAATCTCACAGCGATGGTTAGCCATCCTTTCCCTGAAAGTAGTGACCATTTTGCCTACATAAACAAGGGAACATGGGCAAATCAGGATGTAGATGACACAGGTACTTGTGCAAGTCAACCTATAGTTGATCCTAAACCTCTTGTTACGGTGTGGGTGTTGGAAGGTATCACCTTTTAGCATGCTGTCGCTAGTAATACAATCTCCACATTTGAAGCAGCCCTTTTTAGTGGATTTCAACCAGGTCTGTCCTTCATAGCAAAGAAAAAAATGGAAATCCTCCTCAAAGTATCAAAATAGTTTGAATTTATTTCATATCTGGATCAGAGAAAACAACACAACGTTTCGGGCCAATGCCCCTTAATCATGTGATACGATTACATGCACAATACACCTGGTTAAATAGGCATTCACCTGGGAATTTAACACTTAACATTATAAATAGCTACTTGCTATAAAAATATAGCGCCATCTTCAGACCAAATATATAAATGTGCAGATTAAAAAACAGCTATGAAGCCTCATAGATAACAAACAATTTAACATACTATTCCTAATATGTACATAACATGTGAATACAATCATTGGATACAGGATAATCAATAGAATATGTAGTAAATATAAACAAATGCATAGCAATATATAATGACTATATAGTGCAAATTGCAGTGTGCAGAGAACATTCACATATATATACTACTCCAGAATCAGAGTTATTAGAACAAAAATACTTTTTCGGCAGAGCACCATAGATAGGGGCCAAAATTTATTGTAGCAGTAGGGTACCTAGGTATGTAGAGACAAAACAAGAAAAAATATGTAGTTATACAATAAATGCAGCAAATAAATAATATAAAACAAATAAATGCAAATTAACTACAAAAGTATAGAGACATATGATTATGTGTGCAACATGCAGAAAGTGCAGTAAGGCAAGCAGCAAAGTTAATTCTATTTAAAGGGACAGTTAGTCAGAATTAAACTTTCATGATTCAGATAGGGCATGAAATTTTAAACAACTTTCCAATTTACTTTTATCATCAAATTTGCTTTGTTCTCTTGGTATTCTTTGTTGAAAACTAAACCTAGGTAGGCTCATATGCAAACTTATAAGCCCTTGAAGGTCGCCTCTTATGTCAGTGTATTTTTACAGGTTTTTTTGCAGCTAGACAGAGCTAGTTCATGTGTGCCTTATAAATACATTTGTGTTCACTCCTGTGGAGTTACCTAGGAGTCAGCACTGATTGGCTAAAATGCACCTCTGTCAATAGAGCTGAAATAAGGGGGCAGTCTGCAGACAGTAGGCTGTCCCTTTAAAGCTGGTACAGGAACACATTTTAAAAATGTCTGGGCTCTCTTTTTTCTTCCCTCCCCCACTGAAATGTTGATTTCTTCTGATGTCTCTTATTTGCATATCTTTTTTGGTAGCCTTTACTGCTGTGTTAATTGTATTTAGTATAAGTAAAGGATTCAACAGGAAACATTTTTATTTTAAATATCAAGATAAAGGTAATGGAGCTATTTGTTAGCAGTTTAAAGGGACACTAAACCCAATTTTTTTTATGATTCAGATAGAGCATGCAATTTTAAGCAACTTTCTAATTTATTTCTAATATCAATTTTTCCTTCGTTCTCTTGCTATCTTTATTTGAAAAAGAAGGCATCTAAGCTAAGGAGCCAGCACATTTTTGGTTCAGGCCCTGGACAGCATTTAGTGACCAAACAATAAGCAAAACGCAGGTTATGAACAAAAAATGGGTCGGCATCTAAACTTCCATTCTTGCTTTTCAAATAACGATAGCAAGAGAATGAAGAAAAATTGAAAATCATAGTAAATTAGAAGGTTGCTTAAAATTGCCTGCTTTATTTGAATTCTGAGAGATAAAATTTGAGTTCAGTGTCCCTTTAATACATTCTAGGAGGTAAAATAGATTATTGTAAGGGATGGGCGAATGTTTTGCAACTATCGAAAAAATCAAACAAATTTTACCACATTCATTTGTTTTGAATCTAACATTTGTTTAATTTAATAGTATTTCTAACTCTTTTAAATGTAATATTCAAAATAGAAACATTTGAATAGATATATTTGTATCTATTATGTATAAATTTACTGAAGTCCCTTCCAAGTAAACTATTAAACTTCTGAATAATATTTGTTAAATTGAATGTTAGATTAGAAATTTTAAATACGGATATTTGATCTAATTATGAACATTCAAAAATGAAAGTAACATTTGAAAATTAGAAATAACTTTCATTTAACAAATGTCAAGGGTTTTTCGTCCTTTAAAGGACCAGTCAACACAGTGGATTTGCATAATCAACAAATGCAAGATAACAAGACAATGCAATAGCACTTAGTTTGAACTTCAAATCAGTAGTAGATTTTTTTCTGACAATTTTAAAAGTTATGTCTATTTCCACTCCCCCTGTACCATGTGACAACCATCAGCCAATCAAAAATGCATACACGTACCATGTGACCGCCATCAGCCAATTACAAATGCATACACGTTTATTCTGCACATGCTCAGTAGGAGCTGGTGACTCAAAAAGTTTAAATATAAAAAGACTGTGCACATTTTGTTAATGGAAGTAAATTGGAAAGTTGTTTAAAATGGCATGCTCTTTCTGAATAATGAAAGTTTAATTTTGACTTGATTGTCCCTTTAACAAAATTTGTTTGTCCAAAAAGAATATCCATGGGACTTATTTGTGCGACCAAACAAATTGTACTTTTTAAACAATTGCCCATCCGTAATTATTGGGAACACATTAAAGGGACAGGAAACCCCAGAATTTCCTTTTGTGATTTGGATAGAACGTACAGTACTTTGCAAAAGTATTCACCCACTGTGGTATTTTTCCTATTTTGTTGCATTACAACCTGGAATTAAAATAGATTTTTATTTGGATTACATGTAATGGACATACACGAAATAGTTCAAAAAGGTGAAGTGAAATTAAGAAAATAACTTGTTTTTAAAAATTATAAAAATAAAAAGCGGTACATGCAGATCTATCTACCCCATTTGCTATGAAGCCCCCTAAAAAAGATCTTGTGCAACCAATTACCTTCAGATATCACATACATTAATTAGTTAAATAACGACCACCTGTGTGCAATCATGTGTCACATGATCTCAGTATATATATATATATATATATATACACCTGCTCTTTAAGGCACCAGAGTCTGCAACACCACTGTGCAAGCGGCACCATGAAGACCAAGAAGCTCTCCAAACAGGTCAGGGACAAAGTTGTGGAGAAGTACAGATCAGAGTTGGATTATAAAAAAAAATCTGAAACTTTGAACATCCAACAGAGCACCATTAAATCCATTGTTAAAAAATGGAAAGAATATGGCACCACAACAAACCTGCCAAGAGAGGGCCACCCACCAAAACTCATGGACCAGGCAAGGAGGACATTAATCAGAGTGGCAACAAAGAGACCAAAGATAACCCTGAGGGAGCTGCAAAGCTCCACAGCAGAGATTGGAGTATCTGTCCATAGGACCGCTTTAAGCTGTACACTCCATAGTGCTGGGCTTCATGGAAGAGTGACCAGAAAAAAGCAATTGCTTAAAGAAAAAAATAAGCAAACACGTTTACTGTTCGCCAAAAGGCATGTGAGCGACTCCCCCAACATATGGAAGAAGGTACTCTGGTCAGATGAGACTAAAATTTAGCTTTTTGGACATCAAGGAAGACCCTATGCCTGGCACAAACCCAACACCTCTCATGACCCAGAGAACACCATCGGCAGGGACTGGAAAACTGGTCAGAATTGAAGGAATGATGAATGGTGCTAAATACAGGGAAACTCTTGAGGGAAACATGTTTCAGTGTTCCAGAGATTTGAGACTGGGAGGGAGGTTCACCTTCCAGCAGGGCAATAAGCATACTGCTAAAGCAACACTCGAATGGTTTAAGGGGAAACATTTAAATGTCTAGCAAGGGTCTAGTCAAAGCCCAGACCTCAATCCAATTGAGAATCTGTGGTATGATTTAAAGATTTCTGTACACCAGCGGAACCCATCCAACTTAAAGAACAGTTTTACCTCAAAGAATGGGCAAACATCCCAGTGGCTAGATGTGCCAAGCTCATAAAGACGTACCCCAAGAGACTTGCAGCTGTAATTACTGCAAATGGTGGTCTACAAAGTATTGACTTTTGGGAGGTGAATAGTTATGCACGCTCACATTTTCTTTTTTTTTAATCTTATTTCTTGTTTGTATCACAATAAAAACTATTTTGCATCTTCAAAGGCACTGTACAATTTTAATCGACATTCAAATTTGTTTTATTCTGTTGTTATCCTTTGCTGAGGGAACATTTGGCAGCTAGCTGAACACATCTAGTTAGCCAATAACAAAAGACAAATGTGTGCAGGCACCAATCAGCAGCTAGATCCCACTAGTGTGGGATATGTGTGAATTCTTTTTCAACAAGGGATACCAAGAGAACAGGGCAGATTTTAAAATAGAAGTGAACTTAAAGGGATACTGAACTCAAATATTTTCTTTCATGATTCAGATAGAGCATCCAATTTTAAGCAACTTTCTAATTTACTCCTATTATGAATTTGTATTCAATCTCTTGATATCTTTATTTGAAAAAGCAGGCATGTAAGTTTACAAGCTGGCCCATCTTTGGTTCAGAACCTGGGAAGCACTTGCTGACTGGTGGCTAAATGCAGCCACCAATCAACAATCGTTATCCAGGGTGCTAAACCAAAAATGGACCGGCTTGTAAGCTTACATTCCTGTGTTTTCAAATAAAGATACCAAGAGATTGAATACAAATTGATAATAGGAGTAAATTAGAAAGTTGCTTAAAATTGGATGCTCTATCTGAATCATGAAAGAAAAAAATTGGGTTCAGTGTCCCTTTAAAAATGTCTTAAAATCACATGCTCTATCTGAATCATGCAAGTTTCATTTTGACTTTTCTATGGAACAAATACAAACAAATTTAAACAAATTTACAGTATACTGTCCCTTTCACTACAGTAGTGACAAAAAGTGTTCTATCTAGCTTTATACGTCATTCTTTTTAATCCACTTGTTTTTTTGGCTACGACATTTGTTATTAAGTATTGAGAGGTCACAAATACACATTTTAAATGATGATTCAAAAGAAACATTTAAATGGAATTCTCAATACTCCCTTTTAAAAGTTATTTCCTTTAAATATTAATCAAAGTTTTAATATAAAAAAAGTTATAAACATTCTACTGGAATTGTATCTTATTGTTTAATCTCAAACGGAAATAACTGAAACAGCCAAACAGTATTTAAAGGTTGTACTGTTATATTTAATGTGCAATTGCTGTTTATGCAGATCTGGCATTAAAAAAATCTGTTATCATTTTTTACAAAAAACAAAGCTATGAAAAGTAGAGTAGGGTGGGATTTCCAGGACATAGATGTGACCCAACCTGTTCTTTGGAATACAATGTTTTTGTTTTGTTTTTATTTAGTTTTTGTTTTTTAATCTTTGCTTTTTAGAGCATTATGAAATGAGTTAACCTCTATGAGTGGGTCACCCCTCAGTGAAATCATAATTGTGCTAAAATCTATAAATGTTTATGTTTGTTTTGTTAGATATCTTTCTAGTAATTTTCTGCGTAAATTAAAATATGATGCAAAGTAACATAAAAAATTATGTGATATTTTCTCATTTTTAATTTTTGTTTTTCAGAAACATATGGCCAGATTACGAGTTTTGTGTTATGAGCGGCTCGGTAATAACTTGCAAGTTATTTCCACCGCTCACCTTTAATAGCGCTGCTATTTCAGGTTTTCCAAAAATCTGCGTAAGCGGGCAATATGGTTGCGTTGAGCTCCATACCGCACACAGGTAAATTTGTATTTATTTTAACTAGATAGTTAGTAAATAGTTAATAACTATTTACTAACTAGTCTACCTAGTTAAAATAAATACAAACTTAGCTGTGAAATAAAAATAAAACCTAAGATAGCTACAATGTAACTATCAGTTATATTGTAGCTTGCTTAGGGTTTATTTTATAGGCAAGTAGTTTTAAATAGGAATTATTTAGTTAATAATAGTAATTTTTTTTTTTTTTCAAACTTTATTTATAGAAAAGAATCCAAGACATACAAAATAAGTACAATCACATTGGTATACTAGGTTTCGATATCAACATATGCAGAATAAGACATATAAGGCAGTGATCGTGTTAAAAGGCCCGATACTGAAATGAAATCATCATGCATGTACTTGGACTCACTTTTTATCAAAAATATCTAAATAAACAGACAAACAAAGGGAAGAAAAAGAAAGAAAAAGAAAAGGGAGAAAGCATACTAAGATAAGGAAAGAAAGAGAATAGCGTAGAAGGAAAAACGGAAAGATCAACAAACAACAAATATGCTCATACTCACCCAGGGTACCTCCGGATCCCCCCCATCCAGCCAACACCACGCCTCCGCAAATGAAAGGAATTCTCAACAGTTTGAATCAGTGGAAAGACACCAGTTACCCTTTAGATTTTCGTTTAAGACATACAGACTGTTTTTAAAGGGAAGGAGAACTCTATCCCTAACTATGTTTGGTAGCTGCATCAAATATACCTCCCATTTAAGAAGAAACCTCTTCACTCTTTTCTCAGGGTCTCCCCTTGTGTCTGCCTGCTCAATTAGCATCTGAGTGTGTACCGCTCTAAGCAGCTGCTGAAATGGAGGGGTTCTCTCTCCCACCCACTCCCTAAGGATAGCCTGTTTAGCTAGCATGAGAACTGTAGTTACAAAAGTGTTGTATTTATGTGTCTGGTCTCTAGGCGTAAGAAAAATCACATACTGTGCTGAGAGGGGTAAAATTTGCTTGGTTAGTTTGCCCAGCCAAAACGAAATCTTCTGCCAGAACCTCTGCACCTTTGGGCACCCCCACAACAGATGAATCCAGTCAGGGGATACCCTGCTACATTTACTGCATAGATCATGTGCCCCTCGAACCCATTTTGCACGCATGCCAGGGGTAATATAAGCTTGGTGCAAGAACTTTAGGTGCGATTCTCTCAATTTTGCAGAGATGGTGCCCTGAATTGCCCTCTCAAAGCTCAAAGTAATCTGCGCTGTGTCCACCTCTAAATCTTCAAAATGAGACCATTTCGATACGATCCCACGCAGAGTGGAATCCTCAAAATGACGATACAACAGAGTATATGTGTGTGTGAGTTTGTAAGGTCCCAGTTTTGCCAAGGCACAAAGTCTGTCTATATTGGAAGGTTCCTTAGACAACAGTCCCCCTGAAATTAATGTGGAAATGTAATGTCTGCATTGGAAGTACGCAAACCTGTGGGTGCTGGGGAGATCATACTTCACCCGTAAGTCTTGAAAAGGTAGAATGTCAAAGGTCAAGGGATGCAGTAGTTGATAAAGTCTGGTCAGATTCGATTCTTGCCATATCTGAAATGCTTGTGTAGTATAACCAGGAAGGAAGTTGAGGTTACCCTGTATTGGGAGATATTTACTAGTAGATTTCTGCAATCCCCATAGTTTGCAAATCTTGGCCCAGGCTCTCAAGGGGTCCCTAAATAAGATATGATTTTGTACAAATATGGGTAATGATTTAAAATCCGCATTAGGCAAGAAAGCCAAGTGTAGCGGTTTGATGAAGTTAGACTCTAGATTAGGGACTGTGTAAAAGTAATTCCCTACCAGCCAATCCAGTATGAACCTAGAAAGAGCTGCCCAATTATACCACATGATATTAGGAAGACGGAGCCTACCCCCACTCACCGGCATTGACAGAGGTGTCTTACCTATCCTGTGCTTCTTACCCTGCCAAATAAAATTGCCAATGGAAGTCTGCAAGGAGGCAATGTCTTGCTGGGTAAGAAGCAAGGGCAACATCTGCAAGGGGTAAAGAAGCTTAGGCAGAGCAACCATCTTGAAAAGATGCACCCTTCCTGAAAGAGAAAGGGGGAGCTTCACCCAACTCAGCAACATTTGTTTAATATCTTTTACAATCCCACCAAGATTAAGAGAATATAATTTATGAGGATTGACATGTATGCGAATGCCCAAGTATTTAAAGCAGCCGTCAGTAATTGTAAGACCAGTACCCGCCAGATCTTTGTTACAGGAGTTCTGTAACCACGTGACTTCAGATTTGTCGATATTAATCTTATATCCTGAGAACTTGCCAAATTCCTCAATAATATCCAAGAGAGGGTGTAAATTGGCACCCGGGTCACCTATGAAGAGCAACAGATCGTCAGCATATAATGAAAGATGCTGCCGTCGGCCGTGTATGTTTAAACCCGCACAGTGCTGTCTGATGTAGGATGCTAGGGGCTCGATGGCCAGATCAGAGGAGAGGAGAAAGGGGGCACCCCTGTCTCGTACCCCTCTGCAACGCAAAAGAGGGAGAAAGCCCTCCGTTTATTATGAGAGAAGCCTTGGGGGCCATGTACAATTGCTGCAAAAAGTTGGAAAAGTTACCCCAGATACCGAAGTGAGATAGTGATGTGTGTAAATGGTCCCACTCAATGCGATCAAACGCCTTTTCAGCGTCAAGCGCCAAAAGGCAAGCATCTGGCAGTTGAGAGGGGGGTTGTGCATGTGCGTTGTACCAATAATGGGTCACCACACCAAGAGTTTTCCTGATGTTCAACACTGACGATCTGCCCTTTACAAAACCAGTTTGGTCGGCATGGACTATATGTGGTAAAACCGTTGCCAATCTATCCGCCAGGATCTTCGTCAAAAGTTTATAGTCTCCATTTAACAATGAAATGGGGCGATAAGATGAGGTAAGAATGGGATCCCTATCGGGTTTCAATAAAAGACAGATGTTGGCTTCAGAGAATCTGTCATTTATTTGCTCAGTGCCTGCCAGGTACGCAGAGTATAGGGAAGATAGGACAGGGGCCAGTTCTTCATCCAGTATTTTAAAATATTCGGCGGGTAGCCCGTCAGGGCCCGCCGCCTTGCCCAGCTTGTTCTGCCGAATGGCCTTAAGAACCTCTTGAGGAAGTATCCTAGAGTTCAAGAGGGAGGTCTGGTCCTCCGTAAGAGTAGGGAGTTGCACTGCATCCCAAAACTTGTGTTTTGCTTCTGAATGAATTAATTGTTTAGAATATAGGGAAGTATAATAGTCTACAAATTCGGCCATGATGTCTTTAGAATCGACAGTTATGGTACCCTTGGATTTAATGGCTAGGAACTGGGACTTAGGCTTGTAAGAGTGAACCAACTTGGCGAGTAACCTGCCAGCCTTATTACCATGCCGATAATAACGCCCCTGCCTGTGGATATTGATTTTATTGTCTTGTTGAGCGAGGTATGTATCCCTAGTTTGTTTAAGGTCATAGTACGCTTTCCTAGTCAGCAATGTAGGGGTAGATAGATAGTTATTATAAGCCTCAGTGAGTTGAGAGAGAAGAGCCCCATCCACCCTCTTAAGCCGCTTGTTATGATGCGCTGTGAAAGAGGTTATGTGGCCCCTCATCACCGCTTTGGAGGCATGCCAAAATAGATCTGGAGCACTTGAGTGGGAAGCATTGTCCGACGCGTAGTGTGTCCAGGAGGCTTTTAAATGGCGACGAAACTCAATATTATTATAGAGGTGAAGAGGGAATTTCCAAGTATTTTTTGGAGGCTTAGGAAGCTGAGGCTGAAGGAATAAGGTAACTGGGGCATGGTCTGAAATAGTAACTTGACCTATACCTATGAACGAGATCTGTGGTGTGATACTTGGTGCAGTCAGAAAGTAGTCAATACGTGACATGGTGTGATGCGTTTTAGAAGGGCAAGTGAAATCTCTCTCAACAGGGTTTCTAGCTCTCCACATATCTACCAGGTTCAAAGTTTCTTTAAAGGAGCCAATAAGGGATACCTCCCGCTTATATCTAGACATATTTATCTTCAAAGCTTTTGAGACAGAAGGGTCTCTAAACCTATCTAGGGGAAGAGCCTGAGCCAAGTTAAAATCACCTCCCATAATTATAGGAGCGTTATATGTGGCCAATGTGGCTAAAAGGTTCGTCCAAAAGTCAGGGTCATATGCATTAGGGCCATAAACATTGCATAGGGTGTATGTGGAAGTGTCAGTCTGAATTAAGGCAATTATAAATCTCCCCTTCTTGTCTATCTCTACCTTAGAAAAAACAACTGCCAAACCTTTGCGCACTAGGACTGCAACCCCCCTCTTCCTACCCTCTGTGGGGGAGCTTATAACCTGTCCAACCCAGCGTATTTTTAATTTCTCATGTTCCTCAGCTGTTAGTTTCGTCTCTTGGAGTAAAGCTATGTCAGCCCTTAATGAGTCTAAATGGTGAAGAATCATGCTCCTCTTTGCCGGGGATGTGATGCCCCCTACATTCCAAGCAATAACTTTAATGGGAGGTGACATATCTAAAGCTTATAATGGTAATACATGTATATGCTGTGTAATTTTGACTTACGTTTATATGATGACAGTGTTTAGCCTTCGTTGGTTGGCAGTGTGGCGGAGGGGAGGGAGCCAGAGGCCCCCAGGCATAGAGTCCACAGCAGCTATAGAGGAAGCAAGAACATAAAATGGCATTAGTATTATGCTGAGGCCGAAGTTTTCCAACCACAGCTGTATAAACAGTACAAGATATTTTCAACATTCCAGAGTTTAAAATAACCTCAAGAGGCTTAGCATAGATCAAGACAATGGAGTCAGATATACAATGATTAGATTTTCTGTATTGGGACCAACAATTACCAATCACGATTGTGTTTGTATTGAAAAATATGTTCAGCATTTCAAGGAGTGGCTCTACTTCAAGGGGTGTAGCGCAGGGTAGAAGAGAGGGAACAGACAAACAATGGCCAGGCAAAGTTTGAGGTGGGAGAATACATAGCATACATTCAGGAACAATACCCCTGGAACAGAGCAGCTCTGCAACACCAACGGCAGTGGACCATAGGAGATGGAAGGCAGACAGGGGATCGCCATCCAAAGGTGCTAGATGCAAGTCAAGGGCCAAACATGCAGGAAAGGGGGTGGGAAACCTAGAATGAGTAGGGGCTCTACCGATAACATACCTTTCTGAACCATGGGTTATGCGACGTGGGGGGTATTGCATAGTCTTAATAAGGTGGGGTGTGTAGAGCAAACATTGAGAGTACTAAGAAAACAAACCATATGAACAACCATACTTATTATGAATTATCTATGTCGCCTATGTGGGCCGGAGAGGAGACACTGCAACACCTGCAAACGTCAATGACGTAAGAGAGTATTTCAGACAGAGGCAAGTGCTCAACAGCAGAAGGGAACTCGGCGTCCAAGTGCCCCCCCTCCAAGCCCCACAGGCACACACACCAACTGAGAACCATTAACCACAACCATGGTCTCTGCAAGATAGGGACCAAACATGTCATAAGATACATTTTATGTAAAAAAAGAGAACATTGATTCTTGTTAGAGTCTTATCAACCATTATCCTGCCTTCGCTCTGTAGACAGAAATGCTTGCGCTGCTGCAGGCTAGTGGAAAGTTTTTGGACCTGAAAGGGTCTGGATCTTAAGGGTAGCTGGAAACATAAGAGCAAATTTACGCCCCTGTTCATGCAAGGTGGAACAGAGTGAGGCAAAGTCCCTGCGTCTCTTAGTGACTTCCACCGAAAAATCTTGAAACAACAAGAGGCGGTGATCTTCATAAATGGCTTCTTTAGCCGTTCTGTATGCTCTGAGAATGGCAAGCTTGTCCTGGAAATTCAAACACTTAAAGATTACTTGACGTGGTTTTTCCCTGGAGTTGTCCAGATATCTGTTAGGGCCAATGCGGTGTGATCTCTCAATATCCAGTGGGAGGCAATCCAAAGGCATGCCCAGGAGCTTTGGAAGGGTTGAGGCGGCAAAGTCCAATAGATCTTTATCCTTGATAGATTCAGGAACACCTACAATTCGCAGGTTGTTTCGTCTACTGCGGTTTTCTAAATCTTCTACTTTGTCCATTAACTGTTGATTTTGTTTCAGCAAGTGCTTCAATGAAATATCTGATTCTTGCTGCCTATCCTCAACCCCCGAAATTCTCTGTTCTGCAGCAGACATACGTGTAGAAAAGAGTCTCACCTCACTGGTCAAAGTATCAACACCAGCCTGCAAACTGTCCATCTTTGGTAAGAAAAATGCTTTAAGTTCTTGCAAGAGTGAGGAGTGGTCACCAGGTGAATTGTTTTCAATATCTGCAAGTGAGGTGTTTGCCTGAGATTCAATAAGGATTTTGTGCCTCTTGTCCTGATTTTTTGATCTTTGACTCATGGTGCTACTTGAAGGCGAAGGCAGCCTGTGAAAATACTCGTCCACTTTCATAGAACAAATTGTACAAGAGGACTAGTATTGCAGGAACATTATGCATAAACCACAAAGTGACACTGAAATTCTGTGAGATGCAGCGGCCCCTCAGGCTGTGAACGAGCAAGATGAGTAAGAAACAAACAAGTAAGCTGTATTTACCACAAGAGCATTCCTCTTGCCCCGTAGGCTCCCTTCCCTTCTTATCTCACACTAGAAATGTTAGTCCCAGGTGTAGTAGGATAAGTTCACTGAGGTAGTTATGAAGCAGTAAAGTGTCAGGCAGATTATTCAGTTAGAAGTTATGGGCCTCGAGTGCGCTCACAAGATCACATGAGACAGATGTAAAAAATTTAGCTATACCAGCTACACAGCAAATAATAGAGAAACTCTGCCCCACTCTGAAAACATAGACCCTAGATATAGTCCTGGGAATTTTTTTTTAGCTATACCAGCTATGCAATAGAGCAGAATGTTCCATATGTCTAGCCCCTGTGCGTTTATAGATTGCTGAGTTTGTTCACAGCTCCAGCGCTGCAGCTCTCTGTCCCAGGCCCCCAGTTATCTACTAACTTGTGTCTTGATATAAGTTTGCTTTTTTTTTTGTATTTACTTGCTCTCCCTTCCAAGATGAAGTGAAGCAGGCCGGATTACTTAAATGTAGTCAATTGCTATCAGCATTGCTTCTAATTGAGTTAATCATTTAGCCCACAATGTCCCTTCAGGGTGCGTGTTACCTGAGTACCGCTTATTATTGTCCCCTTTTCAGCTTCCACAAAGACAGTTAATCCGGCTGGATCGGTATCCTATAGCGTTGCCGATATATTCCTTAGGCTGTATGATTCTGCAGCTCCGTCCGGGCTGTGACGGGTATGGAGGTAGGGAGGGATCCTCCAAGATGGCGCCCGCGAGGTCCGTTAGGTACGCAGCGTGGCGCAGATAGAAATGCCTTCCGAGGCAAGGGCGATTTTCGGCCCTTCACGATCTATTCCTGGCCGGTTGGGGTCTTATTATATCTACCCAACAAGGCGGTAACGTGGGATAAGGCAGCCGGCAGCAGAAAATGGGATATATTCAGAGTTAAATTGCGGAGCTCTTCTCTTCTGCTGCCAGCCGCTAGCTCCGCCCACCGGAAATCCAATAATAGTAATTTTTATTTACATTTATTTTAATCATATTAAAGTTAGGGGTGTTAGGGTTAGACTTAGGGTTAGGTTTAGGGGTTAATAACTTTAGTATAGTGGCGGCAGTGACTTTGGGGGCGGCAGATTAGGGGTTAATAATATTTAACTAGTGTTTGCAATGCGGGAGGGGTTAATATGTTTATTCTAGTGGCGGGGATGTACGGATCTTGTCGGTATAGGCTGTACCGCTCACTTTTTGGCCTCCCAGGCAAAACTCGTAATACCGGTGCTATGGAAGTCCCATTGAAAAAGGACTTTTTGAAAGGTGTGGTAGTTACGTTGCGTTATGGCCAAAAAAGTGTGCGGTACAGCTATACCTGCAAGAGTCGTAATAGCAGCGGTAGTGAAAAAGCAGCGTTATGAGCCATAACGCAAAACTCCTAATCTAGCCGATAGGTAGAAACATTTACATGCTACATAACTAGGTATCATATCATCAATGAATACCATAACAAAAAAACAAATATGATAATACAAGTAAATTGAAAACTTTTTAAAATTGTATGTTCTGTCTGATTCATAAAAGAAGATTTTAGCCTTTCATGTCCCTTTAATGTATTCTAAATGTCTTGCTATCCCTACTGCAGAGAGTACCGCTGTCTTGTTATACCTACTGCAGAAAGTATACTGCTGTCTTGTTATCCCTACTGCAGAGAGTATACTGCTGTCTTGTTATCACTACTGCAGAAAGTATACTTGTCCCTACTGCAGAGAATATACGACTGACTTGTTATCCCTACTGCAGAGAGTACCACTGTCTTGTTATCCCTACTGCGGAGAGTACTGCTGTCTTGTTATCCCTATTGCAGAGAGTATACTGCTGTCTTGTTATCCCTACTGCAGAAAGTATACTGCTGTCTTGTTATCCCTACTGCAGAGAGTATCCTGCTGTCTTGTTATCCCTACTGCAGAGAGTACCACTGTCTTGTTATCCCTACTGCGGAGAGTACTGCTGTCTTGTTATCCCTACTGCAGAGAGTATACCACTGTCTTGTTATCCCTACTGCAGAGTGTACCGCTGTCTTGCTATCCCTACTGCAGAGTGCCGCTGTCTTGTTATCCCTACTGCAGAAAGTATACTGCTGTCTTGTTATCCCTACTGCAGAGAGTATACCGCTGTCTTGTTATCACTACTGCAGAGAGTACCATTGTCTTGTTATCCCTACTGCAGAGTGTACCGCTGTCTTGTTATCCCTACTGCAGAAAGTATACTGCTGTCTTGTTATCCCTACTCCAGAGAGTATACCGCTGTCTTGTTATCACTACTGCAGAGAGTACCGCTGTCTTCTTATCCCTACTGCAGAGATTATACCTCTGTCTTGTTATCCCTACTGCAGAGAGTATACAGCTGTCTTGTTATATCTACTGCAGAGAGTATACCACTGTCTTGTTATCCCTACTGCAGAGAGTATACAGCTGTCTTGTTATTTCTACTGCAGAGTGTATACCGCTGTCTTGTTATTTCTACTACATAGAGTATACCACTGTTTTGTTATCCCTACTGCAGAGAGTATACTGCTGTCTTGTTATCCCTACTGCAGAGAGTATACTACTGTCTTGTTATCCCTACTGCAGAGAGTATCGCTGTCTTGTTATTCCAACTGCATAGAGTATAACGCTGTCATTTTATTTCTACTGCAGAGAGTATACCGCTGTCTTGTTATCCCTACTACAGAGAGTATACTGCTGTCTTGTTATCCCTACTGCAGAGAGTACCGCTGTCTTGTTATCCCTATGGCAGAGAGTACCGCTGTCTTGTTATTCCTACTGCAGAGAGCATCGCTGTCTTGTTATTCCTACTGCAGAGAGTATACCACTGTCTTGTTATCCCTACTGCAGAGAGTATACTGCTGTCTTGTTATCCCTACTGCAGAGAGTATACAGCTGTCTTGTTATCCCTACTGTAGTGGGTATACCGCTGTCTTGTTATATCTACTGTAGAGAGTATACCGCTGTCTCGTTATCCCTACTGCAGAGAGTACCGCTGTCTTGTTATCCCTACTGAAGAGAGTACCTCTGTCTTGTTATTCCTACTGTAGAGAGTATACCGCTGTCTTGTTATTACTACTGCAGAGAGTATACCACTGTCTTGTTATCCCTACTGCAGAGAGTATACTGTTGTCTTGTTATCCCTACTGCAGGGAGTATACCGCTGTCTTGTTATCCTTACTGCAGAGAGTATACTGCTGTCTTGTTATCCCTACTGCAGAGAGTACCGCTGTCTTGTTATCCCTACTGCAGAGAGTATACCGCTGTCTTGTTATCCCTACTGCAGAGAGTATACCGCTGTCTTGTTATTCCTACTGCAGGGAGTATACCGCTGTCTTGTTATCCTTACTGCAGAGAGTATACTGCTGTCTTGTTATCCCTACTGCAGAGAGTACCGCTGTCTTGTTATCCCTACTGCAGAGAGTATACCGCTGTCTTGTTATCACTACTGCAGAAAGTATACCACTGTCTTGTTGTCCCTACTGCAGAGAATATACGACTGACTTGTTATCCCTACTGCAAAGAGTATACTGCTGTCTTGTTATCCCTACTGCAGAGAGTACCGCTGTCTTGTTATCCCTACTGCAGAGCCTATACCGCTGTCTTGTTATCCCTACTGTAGAGAGTACTGCTGTCTTGTTATCCCTACTGCAGAGAGTATACTGCTGTCTTGTTATCTCTACTGCAAGAGTATACCACTGTCTTGTTATCCCTACTGCAGAGACTATACCACTGTCTTGTTATCTCTACTGCAGAGAGTATACCGCTGTCTTGTTATCCCTACTGCAGAGAGTACTGCTGTCTTGTTATCCCTACTGCAGAGAGTACTGCTGTCTTGTTATTCCTACTGCAGAGAGTATACCGCTGTCTTGTTATCCCTACTGCAGAGAGTACTGCTGTCTTGTTATTCCTACTGCAGAGAGTACCGCTGTCTTGTTATTCCTACTGCAGAGAGTATACCGCTGTCTTGTTATCCCTACTGCAGAGAGTACTGCTGTCTTGTTATTCCTACTGCAGAGAGTACTGCTGTCTTGTTATCCTTACTGCAGAGAGTACTGCTGTCTTGTTATCCCTACTGCAGAGAGTATGCCGCTGTCTTGTTATCCCTACTGCAGAGAGTACTGCTGTCTTGTTATCCCTACTGCAGAGACTATACCGCTGTCTTGTTATCCCTACTGCAGAGAGTACTGCTGTCTTGTTATTCCTACTGCAGAGAGTACTGCTGTCTTGTTATCTTTACTGCAGAGAGTACTGCTGTCTTGTTATCCCTACTGCAGAGAGTATGCCGCTGTCTTGTTATCCCTACTGCAGAGAGTACTGCTGTCTTGTTATCCCTACTGCAGAGAGTACTGCTGTCTTGTTATCCTTACTGCAGAGAGTACTGCTGTCTTGTTATTCCTACTGCAGAGAGTACTGCTGTCTTGTTATCCCTACTGCAGAGAGTACTGCTGTCTTGTTATCCCTACTGCAGAGAGTACTGCTGTCTTGTTATCCCTACTGCAGAGAGTACCACTGTCTTGTTATCCCTACTGCAGAGACTATACCGCTGTCTTGTTATCCCTACTGCAGAGAGTATTGCTGTCTTGTTATTCCTACTGCAGAGAGTACTGCTGTCTTGTTATCCTTACTGCAGAGAGTACTGCTGTCTTGTCATCCCTACTGCAGAGAGTATGCCGCTGTCTTGTTATCCCTACTGCAGAGAGTACTGCTGTCTTGTTATTCCTACTGCAGAGAGTACTGCTGTCTTGTTATCCTTACTGCAGAGAGTACTGCTGTCTTGTTATCCCTACTGCAGAGAGTATGCCGCTGTCTTGTTATCCCTACTGCAGAGAGTACTGCTGTCTTGTTATTCCTACTGCAGAGAGTACTGATGTCTTGTTATCCTTACTGCAGAGAGTACTGCTGTCTTGTTATCCCTACTGCAGAGAGTACTGCTGTGTTGTTATCCCTACTGCAGAGAGTACTGCTGTCTTGTTATCCCTACTGCAGAGAGTATACCACTGTCTTGTTATGCCTACTGCAGAGAGTACTGCTGTCTTGTTATTCCTACTGCAGAGAGTATACCACTGTCTTGTTATCCCTACTGCAGAGAGTACTGCTGTCTTGTTATCCCTACTGCAGAGAGTACTGCTGTCTTGTTATTCCTACTGCAGAGAGTATACCACTGTCTTGTTATCCCTACTGCAGAGAGTATACCACTGTCTTGTTATCACTACTGCAGAGAGTATACCACTGTCTTGTTATCCCTACTGCAGAGAGTATACCACTGTCTTGGGGTCAGCCTTGACTCTGAACTCACATACTTTACATAAATATATAAGCGTTCACGATATCCTGCCGTGTACATCTATGGAACATTTCCAGAATTCCAGAAATTGTTCTTTATGTGCATGAAAGCATTTTATAAGATAGAAAAGTTAAAAGGGTGAGGAAAAGTTATCCAGTTTATATGATATCCCTTATCTCCCATCATTAAACAGTAAATGCATACTAGACATAGTGATGTATTTAAACAAAGATTAGCCTTACAATAAATGTAAATTTATTTTTATAGTTATATTAGTTGTTTATATATTGAAAATATAAGTGTAAAGGTTTAGTTTCTATTAAGTATTTTAGTTTATTTAAAGTAATAGACACCACCATGTTTGAACTAGTTTTCTATTTATCTCTGTGCAAACCAAGATGTTATGTTCCACACGACCTTGTTTGGACAGTCTCTTTTTTTTGGCAATTTTATATCTGTTTCTCATTTACAGAGATTAATAGGAATGCTAGTCCAAACATGGAAAAAACCTTGTAATGTAACCGTAAAAAAAAATACATTTGCATATTATTCTAAGGCTAATCTTTGCTTTGAATACATCATTAGATTAAGCATGTATTAAATTAAAATAAATAATTAAATACATAAAAAGTAGACAAACTTGTCAGCTTTAAAATAAGCACAAGGCAAGATACTTATTAACAGGTGCAATCATGTCTTTATAAATTCTGTGTGCTTGACCAAGGAAAAAAAGTGTAACAGTTCTTCTGGTGGCTGTGTTTACACCATCTGTAAATAGCCTGGACTTAAAGGGTCAGTTTACTCAAAAAATGTCTCTCCTTTAATTTGTTCCCAATGATCCACTTTACCTGCTGGAGTGTATTAAATTGTTTACAAGTATATAATTTACCCTTATATTGGCATTTAAAATATGTGATTTAGCCTGTGATGTCCCCACCTATTCTGAAAGTTTCTGGCATTAGGTCCAAACTATAGATAAACTGTGTAAACACAGCCAGAAGAATAAATTACACTCCCAGTTGGGTATAGAATAGATAAGGTAATAAAATGTAAATTTTCCATTGTTTCCTCAAGTATTGGTTTTTGGTTTACGGACAGATATAAATAAAGAAGCATGTATATGTACACCTTGTGATAAAAGTAATGAGATCTGATTATACCTACAAGCTCAACCCATTTTATTAGGTTGTAGCTTCAAAACACAAAATCAGCTATTTAATATACCCAAATTTTAAACAATTGTACAGTATATTGTTCCTTTAAGTATAGAATTTTCAGTATAGGTGGGGATACCACTGACTAAATCAGCTATTTAAAATGTTGAAATAAGGGTAAACGAGCTACGTATTTAGTATGCTTCAGCAGGTAAAATGGATCATTGAGAACAAATGAACCCCTTCAAGATGTTCTATGCCGTCCTAACAGTGCTGAGCTTTAACACCATTAGGACGGCATGGAACATCTTACCTTTTTTGGGGGGTCCTGTAGCCCCCTTCTTTTGTTTAATGTGAAATTGCACTGGGGCCATGCCTAGCATTTTAGGCAGTCCCCCATGGTCCAATCCCAGCCTTGAAATCATGTGATCACATCTGACAATTGAGCGATTTCATTCTTCAAGCGTGTACATCTGATGTTTGTTCTGATGTTAACTACTTGCTCTGGGCATGAAGGAGTTAAAGGGAAGAACGTTTTTGGGTAAAATGTCCCTTTTGAATCCTGATACTCTGAGCAGGCTGTGCCCATAAGTTTGTGCTACAGACAATGTCCACTGTCCATTTCTGGGGTCTCTCGGCTGGAAGCTGATCCTTTTCTCAACCCAGGAAGACCGTGCTGACTGCAATATTAACCATTCCCTCTCCTGCAACCTCAGGCAACACCATGACAGATACGTGTAATCACCTCTATCACCTTTTCAATCAGAGCCGAATTACAGCAATTGGAGGAAAAAATTTAGTTTTCATATCAGGGATATATTTTAGGGATATTAAACATAGCCCATTGTGTAAAAAACAAATATGTTAAATCAAAGTAAACATAAAAAGAAACATATTGTGTAAAAAACCCGCAAATTTCTTGTTTGCTTTTTTGCAAAATGAGTAGAATTCTCAGTGTAGCCCCTGCCCAGTGTGATAAGAAAACTGATATGTTAGCAACTTAGGATACATTCTGATTGATCTGTTTAACATCCCTTTAAATGTTTACAGAGAATGTCTAAATGACAAACATTAGATCTCTATCACTAGAATTGTATTTACAGCAATTGTCTGATAACAATACAGGAGGTGATCTTTACTGCACTAATCTTGTGACAAGGGGAGGGCATCACTCATTATCACATACTGGTTTAAAGGAACAAAAAATGAAAAGCAAATATCCTCATTCTAGAAACCAGGAGGGGAACCCAGTGTATGGTGCTGAGTGGACAGATCCTGTCCTTTTTACTGCCACTTCCCACAATGACAGATCAGGATATATACCAGATGTAAACAGACTCATATAAGAAGACCTTTTTATGGTTGTTGGACATTGCAGATGTTTACCCCAAAGAATGGGATTCCTAGCTCATTGTAACAAATAAGAAGGAACATAGAAATATACCAAATGTCTAATTACATGAGGCACAAATTGAAGTAAATGTTAGAACAAAACAGAGAACAATATTTATCTTAATTTTATACAAATACAAGTTTTTACTGTAATCATACAATGGCTGTTCCCCCATCTGCCCAGTAACTGTGATTATCCCTCCCACTAACCACCGAAGAACAGACATAATTTGTTAAAAAGCATACCTAGGTAGGCTTAGGGTCAGAACAGCACTACTGTGTATTCCTGCTTCTTTAACAAAGGATACCAAGAGAATGAAGCATATTTGATAAAATAAGTCAATTGGGAAGTTGTTTAAAATTGCATATTTTATCTGATTTATGAAATAAAATAAAAAGTCCCTTTAAAACAAGCCCTGGTAGCAGGACAGAAATCATTTTTAAAGGGATAGTTTAGTCAAAATTAAACTCTCATGGTTCAGATAGAGCAGACAATTATAAGCAACTTTCTAATTTACTCATATTGTCAATTTTTCTTAATTCTCTTAATATCTTTATTAGAAAATGTAAGAATGTAAGCATAGGAGCCGGCCCATTTTTGTTTTAGCATCTGGCTAGCACTTTCTGATTGGTGTCTAAATGTAGCCACCAATCAGCAAGCGCTACCCAGGTGCTGAACCAAAAATGGGCCGGCTTCTACGCTTGCATTCAAATAAAGATACTAAAAGAACAAAGAAAAATTCATAATAGGAGTAAATTGGAAAGTTGCTTAAAATTACTGCCCTATCTGAATCATGAAAGTTTAATTTTGACTAGATTATTCCTTTAAACAATTTTCTCCTGGTACACTGTGTTGAACAATTCTGCTACTATGAGCTAGCTGAACACATCTGGTGAGCCAATGACAAGAGGCAAATGTGTGAAGCCACTGACTAGCAGCTAGCTCCCAGTAATGCATTGTAGCTGCTTGTCCAACAAAACATACAAAGAGAATGAAAAAAAAATGATAATAGAAGTAAACTGGAAAGTTGCTTAAATTGTATGTTCTATCTGGGTCATGACTTTGCTGTCTCTTTAAAGGGACATTGTACACTAGATTTTTCTCTGCATAAATGTTTTGTAGATGATCTATTTATATAGCCCATCTGGGAGTGTTTTCGTAGAAATGTATAGTTTTGCTTATTTTAAAATAACATTGTGCTGATTGTCAGACTCCTAACCAAGCCCCAAAGTTTTAGATGCATTCTGATGTATACAGACTTCTGACTTCTTCTGTTTGTATAATGGGTCTTTTCTTATGCATAGGAGGGGGAAGGGGGGGTCTGCGCTCAGCTCCTTTCAGTGCGTGTCCCAGGCTCATCTCATCAACAGTGCTAAATTGGGAACTTCTTATTTTTTAAAAGGTTTTATACTGGATTTTTAGATCAGTGTCTGTGCATATTCTTCTTTATAGTAGTGTCTATTACATGCAGTTATAGGAAGCTTGGTGTATACTGCCCCTAAAAGAAAGAAAAAAAGGGGAAATAAGTTAATATTGGCACTTAATATCTTAATAGATATTGGAAAATTAATCACTGAACTCACCACACACAATAAATCAATAAATAGATCTATACATGCATAAATTAACTAATTCATTAATGTAACATATGAAATATGTGAAATGTACTTTTACAATGTAGCACGTAGTTGCTGATATTTACTACGGATCTTTAAAAAAATGCCCCTTTAGGTAACAATCATCTCTTGATTGCACTGTAACTTCCTGGGAAACGACTTGCGTAACTAAAAACTGTTTACAGGTTCATGTTATTGAGTAATTCAAATTTATTTCAACACAGAATTATGTACAGTATATGTGCAGACTTGCAAGTCTTTCAATTGCACACACAGAACATATTTTGCTTTGGGGCTTGATTAAAGCCTTGTAGCAAAAATAATCACTATCGCATACACTACATATCTGGCACAGTATTGACATTAATATCCTGGCTCCCACATAAGCACAAAAGGAACCTTAGATTATATATCACCCATAGCTAAAAACATCTTTGGTGTAATTTGTATTCAGTGCGAGGCATATAATTACTTATGTAAACAAAGCAATGCCTTATTAATAGTATTAAATGCTGTGTTTATAATTATATATACTGTGAAATGAAAGCCAAAACATAATTAGTATAGAGAGCATAAAGCCTTGAAGGGATAATATACACCTTGTAATTACAAGACATTTCTGTTGTGTTGCTATAGAACACTGGTTTTCAAACCTGTCCTTAACGGGACACTGAACCCAATTTTTTTCTTTCATGATTCAGACAGAGAAGCAATTTTAAGCAACTTTCTAATTTACTCCTATTATCAATTTTTCTTCGTTCTCTTGCTATCTTTATTTGAAAAAGAAGGCATCTAATCTAAGGAGCCAGCAATTTTTTGGTTCAGAACCATGGACAAAACTTGATTATTGGTACTGTCCAATAAGCAAGGACAACCCAGTTTGTTCACCTAAAATGGGCCGGCATCTAAACTTACATTCTTGCTTTTCAAATAACCATACCAAGAGAATGAAGAACATTTGATAATAGGAGTAAATTAGAAAGTTGCTTAAATGAATAAAGAATTTAGGGGGAATTTTACGAAATGCAATAATGGTGTATCTAGGTAGCCCTGCGAGGTGCCGTTTGATGATATGATTCATTGTATAATACTGTTCTGTTAAGCAATGTGTCTATAACGGACTTATATTGTGTTTTTGTTTTTCTCTTTTTTGTTGTATGGGAATCTAAAAAAGAAATAAAAAGATAGAAAAAAAAAGAAAGTTGCTTAAAATTGCATGGTCTATCTGAATCACAAAAGAAACATTTTGGGTTCAGTGTCCCTTTAAGCCTCCCTAACAGACCAGATTTTCAGGATTACTTTGGGTGAGATCAGGTAAAATAACCATCACCTAGATTACGAGTTTTGCGGTAAGAGGGGTGCGTTGCTAACGTGCAGTTTATTCTCACCGCTAACTTACCTACAGCACTGGTATTACAGGTTTTTATAAAACCGGCGTTAAAGGAGCAGTCAACACTGTAGATTTGCATAATCAACAAATGCATGATAAGAAGACAATGCAATAGCACTTAGTCTAAACTTCAAATGAGTAGTAGATTTTTATTAAATAAATTACAAAGTTACATCTATTTCCACTCCCCCGGTATCATGTGACAGCCATCAGCCAATCACAAATGCATATAGGTATATGCTGTGAATTTTTACACATGCTCAGTAGGAGTTGGTGACTCAAAAAGTGTAAATATAAAAAGACTGTGCCCATTTTATTTAATGGAAGTAAATTGGAAAGTTGTTTAAAATGACATGCTGTATCTGAATCATGAACGTTTAATTTTGACTTGAGTGTCCCTTTAACAGGCAAGAAGTGAGCGTAGAGCAAAATTGTGCTCCACACTGCACTCCAATACCAGCGCTGCTTAAGTCAGCTGTGAGCTGGTTGTACGTGCTCGTGCACGATTTCCCCATAGACATCAATGGCGAGAACCGGCTGAGAAAAAGTCTAACACCTGCAAAAAAGCAGCGTATAACTCAGTAACGCAGCCCCATTGATTCCTATGGGGAAATAAAAGTTATGTTTACACCGCATGAACCCCTAGTCTAAACACCTCTAATCTTACACTTATTAACCCCTAATCTGCCGTCCCAACATCGCCGACACCTACATTATATTTATTAACCCCTAATCTGCCGCTCTGGACATCGCCACCACTTTACTAAATGTATTAACCCCTAAACCTAAGTCTAACCCTAACACCCCTAACTTAAATATAATTAAAATAAATCTAAATAAAACCTACAATTATTACCTAAATAATTCCTATTTAAAACTAAATACTTACCTATAAAATAAACCCTAAACTAGCTACAATATAACTAATAGTTACATTGTAGCTGGCTTAGGGTTTACTTTTATTTTACAGGCAAGTTTGTATTTATTTTAACTAGGTAGAATAGTTATTAAATAGTTATTAACTATTTAATAACTACCCAGCTAAAATAAATACAAATTTACCTGTAAAATAAAACCTAATCTAAGTTACACTAACACCTAACCTAACCCTACAATTAAATAAATTACCTTAATGAAATACAATTAAATAAAATTAGCTAAATTACAAAAAAAACCCACTAAATTACAGAAAATAAAAAACAAATTACAAGATATGTAAACTAATTACACCTAATCTAATAGCCCTATCAAAATAGAAAAAGCCCACCCAAAATAAAAAAAGCCCTAGCCTAAACTAAACTATCAATAGCCCTTAAAAGGGCCTTTTGCGGGGCATTGCCCCAAAGAAATCAGCTCTTTTACCTGAAAAAGAAATACAAACAACCCCCAACAGTAAAACCCACCACCCACACAACCAACCCCCCCAAAAAAAGCCTAACTAAAAAAACCTAAGCTCCACATTGCCCTGAAAAGGGCATTTGTATGGGCATTGCCCTTAAAAAGGCATTTAGCTCTATTGCTGCCCAAAGCCCTAACCTAAAAATAAAACCCACCAATACACCCTTAAAAAATCCTAACACTAACCCCCGAAGATTCACTTACCGGGAGAAGTCTTCATCCAAGCGGCAAGATGTCCTCAAAGAAGCCGGCAGAAGTGGTCCTCCAGACGGGCAGAAGTGATCCTCCAGACGGGCAGAAGTCTTCACCCAGACGGCATCTTTTATCTTCATCCAGACGGCATCTTTTATCTTCATCCTTCCGACGTGGAGCAGCTCCATCTTCAAGACATACGGTGCGGAGCATCCTCTACTTCCGACGTCTTCTTGCTGAATGAAGGTACCTTTAAGTGATGTCATCCAAGATGGCATCCCTTAGATTCCAATTGGCTGATAGAATTCTATCAGCCAATCGGAATTAAGGTTGAAAAAATCCTATTGGCTGATGCAATCGCATTCTATTGGCTGTTCCAATTAGCCAATAGAATGCGTTCTTGGCCTATCTAGCCGCATGCTGATTATTTCACCTGTGCTCCAACTCAGATATCCTCAAAACCTGGCCTGTTAGGGAGCCTGATGACAGGTAAAAAAAATTAACCTCCACTTAACTGCAATACATTTTTCAATACCGAAATCCCAACTATCATTAACCTTATTCAGAGGAGCTAATCTGGGATTTAGTCCGCAGGCAACAAGCTTAGTCACTGTCATTAAAGGGACACTCAACTCAAAAAAATTGTTTTTTTTTTTAAAGATAGATAATCCCTTTATTACCCATTCCCTAGTTTTGCATAACCAACACAGTTATATTAATATACTTTTTACCTCTGTGATTACCTTGTATCTAAGCCTCTTCTGGCTGCCCTCTGATCACATGACTTTTTATTTATTATCTATTGACGTGCATTTTAGCTGTGTTGTGCAGAGAACCCACGGGCGTGAGCACAATGTTATCTATATGGCCCACATGAACTAGCAGTCTCCTGTTGTGAAAAACTAATAAAAAAGCATGTGATAAGAGGCTGCCTATAGTGGCTTAGAAACAGGCAGAAATTTAGAGGTTTAAATGTTATAAAGTAAATTAATATAACAATGTTGGTTGTGCAAAGCTGGGGAACGGGTAGTAAAGGCGTTATCTATCTTTTACAATTTTAGTGTTGACTGTCCCTTTAAGTTAGTATAATGCATTGTTTTGCAGCGAAATCTGATAAAGCCAATTAGGGAAAAAGTATGTAGCAGGGTTAAACTTGATGAGTCACCAGGTTGCATTTCAAGTTCTGAGAATTAAAAAATGCTTAATTTTCAGAGTTCAATTGTGTGTAAAGAGGGGCAAAATAAATGATAAAACATATAGATCAATTGCAAAGTTGTATTCATTATGAATAACTAAACATTTTATATAAAAATATTAAAGGGGTATGAAAGCCAAACATTTTATTTTGTGATTCAGACAGAGCGGCCTATTTAACAAAGGTCTGTCGGACCTGATCCAACAATGCGGATCAAGTCCGACAGACCTCGGTGAATGTGGAGAGCAATACGCTCTCCGTATTCAGCATTGCACCAGCAGCTCTTGTACTCGATCGGGTTGAATTGTGGTGATCTCTGTCCGTCTGCTCAGAGCCGGCGGACAGGTAATGGAGGAGCAGTCTTTAGACCGCTGCTCCATAACTCGTGTTTCTGGCGAGTCTGAAGGCTCGTCAGAAACACGGGGCTTCAAGCTCAGTACGGAGCTTGATAGATAAGCCCCAGAGAGTACTGTTTTTAAAAAGTTTATAATTTACTTCTGCTATTGAAGCAATACAAAACCCATGGTTTCAAATAGAACATGCAATTTTAGGCAACTTTCTAATTTAATCCTCTTAACAATTTTACTTCCTTCTCTCACTATCTTTATTTGAAAAAGCAGGAATCTAAGCTTAGAAGCCGGCCCATTATTGGTTCAGCACCTGGGCAGTACTTGCTGATTGGTGGCTAAATGTAGACACCAATCACCAAGCATTATCCAGGGTGCTGAGCCAAAAATTAGCTGGCTCCTTAGATTATATTCCTGCTTTTTCAAATAAAGATAGCAAGAGAACAAAGAAAGATTCTAGGTTTTATGTTGTATTTCAGATACATAATTCTATTCAAGCAATAATAAAATGCTGTATTACATTATAGCATTTTTCCCACTTTTTAATGTACAATTCAGTTACAGAAAGTTGCAATTGTAGCAAAAATTACAAAGTGTAAAGCATACTTTCTTTTTTTTAGTTGTAAAAAGAGTCTTACAGCTTTAGTTAATGGACTGAACAGTTACATTCCTTTGGGCGTGTTTGGAATTTTCTCAAAAGCCTCATCACATTGCTTAGCACAGTGATTTTTAACCTTTTTTTTTCCGTGGCACACTTTTTTACATAAAAAAATCCTGTGGCACACCACCATCCCAAAATTTTAAAAAAATCACACATTGTAGCCTAATACAGCATATATATATACACATACACACAAACACACACATGCTGTATGTAGTAGCCTAATACAGCATATATATATATACACATACACACAAACACACACATGCTGTATGTAGTAGCCTAATACAGCATATATATATATACACATACACACAAACACACACATACTGTATGTAGTAGCCTAATACAGCATATATATATACACATACACACAAACACACACATGCTGTATGTAGTAGCCTAATACAGCATATATATATATACACATACACACAAACACACACACATACTGTATGTAGTAGCCTAATACAGCATATATATATATACACATACACACAAACACACACATGCTGTATGTAGTAGCCTAATACAGCATATATATATACACATACACACAAACACACACATACTGTATGTAGTAGCCTAATACAGCATATATATATATACATACACACAAACACACACATGCTGTATGTAGTAGCCTAATACAGCATATATATATACACATACACACAAACACACACATGCTGTATGTAGTAGCCTAATACAGCATATATATATATACACATACACACAAACACACACACATACTGTATGTAGTAGCCTAATACAGCATATATATATATATACACATACACACAAACACACACATGCTGTATGTAGTAGCCTAATACAGCATATATATATACACATACACACAAACACACACATGCTGTATGTAGTAGCCTAATACAGCATATATATATACACATACACACAAACACACACATGCTGTATGTAGTAGCCTAATACAGCATATATATATACACATACACACAAACACACACATGCTGTATGTAGTAGCCTAATACAGCATATATATATATATACACATACACACAAACACACACATGCTGTATGTAGTAGCCTAATACAGCATATATATATACACATACACACAAACACACACATGCTGTATGTAGTAGCCTAATACAGCATATATATATACACATACACACAAACACACACATGCTGTATGTAGTAGCCTAATACAGCATATATATATATATACACATACACACAAACACACACATGCTGTATGTAGTAGCCTAATACAGCATATATATATACACATACACACAAACACACACATACTGTATGTAGTAGCCTAATACAGCATATATATATACACATACACACAAACACACACATGCTGTATGTAGTAGCCTAATACAGCATATATATATACACATACACACAAACACACACATACTGTATGTAGTAGCCTAATACAGCATATATATATACACATACACACAAACACACACATGCTGTATGTAGTAGCCTAATACAGCATATATATATATACACATACACACAAACACACACATACTGTATGTAGTAGCCTAATACAGCATATATATATACACATACACACAAACACACACATGCTGTATGTAGTAGCCTAATACAGCATATATATATACACATACACACAAACACACACATACTGTATGTAGTAGCCTAATACAGCATATATATATATACACATACACACAAACACACACATACTGTATGTAGTAGCCTAATACAGCATATATATATACACATACACACAAACACACACATGCTGTATGTAGTAGCCTAATACAGCATATATATATATACATACACACAAACACACACATGCTGTATGTAGTAGCCTAATACAGCATATATATATACACATACACACAAACACACACATACTGTATGTAGTAGCCTAATACAGCATATATATATATACATACACACAAACACACACATGCTGTATGTAGTAGCCTAATACAGCATATATATATACACATACACACAAACACACACACACTGTATGTATTGTGCTGTTATGCCAAGCCTCCTACAAACTACCCCTGCACTGGGAGTAAAAAACAAGCAAAGTTTAAAAAATATGTCACACTGTTGTCAGTCTGCCGTGGCACACCTGAGGATCTCTCACGGCACACTAGTGTGCCACGGCACACTGGTTGAAAAACACTGTCTTAGCATACTATGCCTGCAGGGCTGGAAGTTTTATGTTGTCAAATATGTGAGCAAAGAAAGAAGGATGTGCAAGTATGCTTTGTCCTTGCTACGGGTGGTAGTGGCGTTGCACTGCATATTATATTAACAGCATGTGTGCCAGAATGCATGAACTTGTGACCAGCCGCTGTATGCACTGCTGTAAGAATGATCACAAAACCTGTCATACACTTACTAGAAACAAGAGCACTTGCAAACATGTGTTAATCAAAAATTCTTCTATGCAAATTTGAAGCGCACTGCTGATATCTCTTTTTTTTCTTGTCTAAAATAATGATGCTTGTATAGAAAGAGTGCTAGGAAAATATAATATTTCCTCATTTTCGCAATTCTGTTGATTGAGGGACAGTCTACTCCAAAATTGTTATTGTTTAAAAAGATAGATAATACCTTTATTACCCATTCCCCGGTTTTGCATAACTAACTAACACTGTTATATTAATATACTTTAAAATTTTACCTCTGCAGACTGCCCCTTATCTCAGTGCTTTTGACAGACTTTCTTTTAGCCAATCAGTGCCAACTCATAAATAACTCCACAGGAGTGAGTACAAAGTTATCTATATGGCACACATGAACTAGCACTGTTTAACCATGAAAAACTGTCAAATTGCACTGAGATAATAGGCGGCCTTCAACATCTTAGAAATCAGTTTTTTTGCCTCCGTATGTTAAGTTTTCAACAAACGAAAGTTGTTTAAAATTCCATGCCTTATCTAAATCATGAAAGTTTAAAGGGACACTGTACCCAAAAATTTTCTTTCGTGATTCAGATTGAGCATGAAATTTTAAGCCACTTTCTAATTTACTCCTATTTACAAATTTTCTTCATTCTCTTGGTATCTTTATTTGAAATGCAAGAATGTAAGTTTAGATGCCGGCCCATTTTTGGTGAACAACCTGGGTTGTCCTTGCTGATTGGTGGATAAATTCATCCACCAATAAAAAAGTGCTGTCCAGAGTACTGAAACCAAAAAAAAGCTTAGATGCCTTCTTTTTCAAATAATGATAGCAAGAGAACGAAGAAAAATTGATAATAGTTGTAAATTAGAAAGTTGCTTAAAATTGCATGCTCTTTCTGAATTACAAAATAAAAAATTGGGTACAGTGTCCCTTTAATTTTGACTAGACTTTCCCTTCAAGCAAATCTGTGGACAGAGAGCCTGTTATTTAAAACTTTGCCGGCATGGAGAAAAATCATGCCAAATCTTTGGGATTTTTATAGACTTTGTATTGTAATGTAGGAGTCTCTGTTTCACATAAAGAGCACTACATGGCAACATAAACATTTCTTAAGATAAAATTTGTGTTTCTACATTTTATTTAAGGGCCTCGTCTTACTGACGAGACTTCTTAGAATATCTCGCCTGAGCAGCGAGTTTTTGAATATCAGGCTCAGATTCATTGTGATCTATGGGCAGAATTATAACAACCTAGGAAAATAGAGATAGAATGTCTGTGGGCGGAGTTATATCAACCTAGAAAAATAGAGATAGAATGTCTGTGGGCGGAGTTATATCAACCTAGGAAAATAGAGATAGAATGTCTGTGGGCAGAGTTATATCAAACTAGGAAAATAGAGATAGAATGTCTGAGGGCGGAGTTTTGACATCCTAGGATAATACAGACAGAGTGTATATAGGCAGAGTCACAGCAACCAGGCAGGAGTCAGGGTGGGTTGATAGACAGATCAGTGCACTAAGGTTGCGCTATGTGCTTAAGAACATGGGTGGTTTAAAAATGGTTTTACTTGTGAAGCTGGGGCATTTATAAAGAAGTGGAAGCAGTGGTTAAAAAGGCGGATACAGCTCCGAAAAATACAGGACAGTTGGGCGTTCTGTAATGCTGTATTTTTGCATTATTGGCAACGGTGTGAAAATCCATACTGAATATTAATAAAATAAAATTAATAAAGTATCCACGATGCACAATATTAAACAAAATACAAGAACTTAAAGGGACAGTCTACAATAGAATTGTTATTGTTTTAAAAGATAGACAATGCCTTTATTACCCATTCCCCAGTTTTGCATAACCAACACAGTTATATTAATACACTTTTTACCTCTGTGATTACCTTGTTTCTAAGCATCTTCTGACAGCCCCCGGATCATATGGCTTTTTATCTATTGACTTGCATTTAGTACTGTGTTGTGCTAAATCTTAAATAACTCCTCGGGCATGAACACAATGTTATCTATAGTGGCTTAGAAACAGGCAGACATTTAGAGGTTTAAATGTTATAAAGTATATTAATATATCAATGTTGGTTGTGCAAAGCTGGGGAATGGGTAGTTAAGGCATTATCTATCTTTTTAAACAATAACAATTTTAGTGTAGACTGTCCCTTTAACAAAAATGTTGCCGTTTAAAAAACCTCTGATGGAGTTGAGGAAGTGATAAATCAGATGTGGTTATAAGCTGTGCTGCCTCAAATAAAAATACATAAAAGGTCCATAGTGTTATACTGTTATGGTAATTTCAAGTTAAACTGTTGGTAGCGGTACTCACATATTACTGAGTTACTATAGCTCTAAGACGGCGGTTTTCAAATTGTGGGGTGCTCCTCCCCAAGGGGGCGCCGGAGCAGATATGTGTAGGAGCGGCAGAAGAAGCAGCTATTTGTTTTAAAAAACTCTACGCAATACAGTCTGTTTAGATGCCGGCAGCAGCTCAGTAATGTGTGTGCATGAGGTGAGTGCGCTGAAACCAAGTGCAGAAAATAACTGGTGGGGCAGGTTGTAAGTACAATCTTTATTTGTTTTTAACACTGGTAGTGGCTACTACACATTTGCATATTATCTCTATCGTCTCTCTAAAAGCCTCTGCGCATTACAGTGAGTGCAACAGCGCAGGCTTTTACAGAGAAGACAGAGCAGACGTGTAAGGAAACATGTTGAAGGGTTTGATGGGCGTTTTTTATATATATATGGATTATAAATACATTAGCTATTTAAATATTTATGCCAAAATACTTGTCAATAGTACGTGAAACCTTTTGCCATATCCTGTAGTGAGTAATGCCTGTGCTAATTTGTATTAGTGTATGTAACATCACGGTCTGTAATTATAGAGCAGAAGCAGAAATCTCAGTGGTAATATGATTAACAATAATACTCGTATAACACAGTTCGGCTTATAAGGAGCTATAGAAGAATACATAATGGTTTTGCTGTTACCGACTAGAGCTTCAGCTGTATGTATGTATGTATGTATGTATGAGTTTATGTGTTTATGTTTGTGTGTGTGTTTATATGTATTAGTTTGTGTGTGTATGAGTTTGTGTGTATGAGTGTGTTTGTGAGTGTGTGTTTGACTGTGTGTGTATGTGTGCGTGTATGAGTTTGTGTGTGTATGAGTTTGTGTGTGTATACGTTTGTGTGTGTATATGTGTGTGAGTTTATGAGTGTGTGTGTGTGTGTATGAGTTTGTGTGTGTGTTTGAGTTTGTGTGTGTATGAGTGTGTTTGTGTTTGAGTTTATGTGTGTATGTGTGTGTGTGTATGAGTTTGTATGTGTGTGTATGAGTTTGTGTGTGTATGTGTGTGTATGAGTTTGTATGTGTGTGTGAGAGTTTGTGTGTGTGTATGAGTGTGTGTGTATGAGTGTGATGAGTTTGTGTGTGTATGTGAGTTTGTGTGTGTGTGTATGTGAGTTTGTGTGTATGTGAGTTTGTGTGTGTGTGTATGAGTTTGTGTGTGTATGAGATTGTATGTGTGTGTGTATGTGTGTATGAGTGTGTGTGTGTGTGTATGTGTGTGTGTGTGTGTGTATGAGTTTGTGTGTGTGTATGATTTTGTGTGTGTATGAGTGTGTTTGCGTTTGTGTGTGAATGAGTGTGTGTGTGTGTATGTGTGTGTTTGAGTTTGTATGTGTGTGTATGAGTTTGTGTGTGTATGAGTTTGTGTGTATGTGTGTGTATGAGTTTGTGTGTATGTGTGTGTATGAGTTTGTGTGTGTGTGTTTGTGTGTATGAGTTTGTGTGTGTGTATGATTTTGTGTGCGTATGAGTGTGTTTGAGTTTGTGTGTGTATGAGTGTGTGTGTATATGCGTTTGTGTGTGTATGTGTGTGTGTGTGTATGTGTGTGTAAAGAGGTGACTGATTTGAACCACAACTGCAGAACAGATTGGGTTAATATGTATAGTGTCTCACTGGAATCCGGTATAACACTATTGAGAGATGTATACCACCTTGGACTGAAGTGATTTTATGAGTCTGATCTGACTTCTCAAACATAACCCACTTGAGATAGCTGATATTGAAACAGATCGTAGTTGTTTCCTCTGTCTAGTGGGATGTCACAGTGCCAAGTAAAGCGGTACAGAGGCTGTAGGTATACAGATTATAAGGTAGTGGGCGGAGCCTGAGTGAGAGACAAAGTCCGTTATTTACATATGCAAGTGCTATCATTCTCAGCGTTAATGTATATCTCAGGTCTCTTATTCAGTTTCCCTTGTAAGCCGAATGCAGCAAGGTGGGCTCAAACAGCTGGAGCGGAGATGGTGACATCAGCGACTGAACACTCACAGCTGATTTCGGAAGCAAGCGGCTTTACTTTAGCAATCGGAGGATCGCAATAAGGAGGAGAAGTACTGCAAAGTTTTTATGTACGATGACCGCACAGAGACAGTGTGGTAAGAGGCTGAGACAAGTCTGAAGGGATCCTCCGCAGTCCGTTCAGTATGAGAAGTAGTAAGCCAGAGGTTAGATGCGTTATAGGTAAATAGCTTGAACCAAAATCCCAGGACAGGATTGCTCAGGATAATATTCCGGCAAGGAAATTAACTTAGATATCAGCGAATTATAATCCAAATTAGATTTGAGGTGCAGGCTCAGTAGTTTCAGCTTCTGCTGCGTTCACAGTAAACAAACAAATTTCCAAGCACTTGTCTGCAGCTGAGCAGATCCTTAAGTAGGTGATGGGGGCGGAGTCAGGCAGTACCTGTCAGCAGGTTAACCCTTACATGACTCCCCCTTCAAGCAAGCCGTGCCACGGCTTGTGGAGGAGGACGATCGGGGTTGCGGCGATGGAACAAAGCCACCAATCTGGGTGCATGGAGGTTAGTAGATGGTTCCCAAGAGTCATCCTGACTGGTACCCTTTCCAGTGCACTAGATATTGCAGCTCCCTGTTTCTGTATCTGGAATCGAGTAATGCCTGTACCTCATACTCGTCTGAAAGTTCATCAACTGGTGCTGGTGGTAGGACCATACTGGAGTCCCTCATGAATCTTGCAGGTTTCAGCAAGGAGACGTGGAACGTTGGATGTATGCGTAGTGTGGGAGGAAGGTCCAGAGTTACTGCATTGTCGTTGACGACCTTCTTAATGGTGAATGGTCCTATGAATTTCCTAGCTAACTTCTTACTTGGTATCTGTAATCTGAGATATTTCGTCGACAGCCAAACAGAATCACCTATAGTGTAATCGGGGGGTGATCGCCTCTTTTGATCATAGTATCGTTTTTGTGATGTCTGAGCTTGGGTGATGTTATCGTGAAGGATTCTGAACGTTTCCAATAGTGTATTAGACATCTGGTCGACTTGTGGAGAATTGGAGATAACACCAGGTGCGATAGTGAAAGTTGGGTGAAACCCGTAGTTGGCATAGAAAGGTGAGAGCTTTGTTGTGGAGTTGATGGCATCATTGTAAGCGAATTCCGCCAGAGGTAAAAAGCTTGTCCAATCATTTTGAAGTTGTGAACAATAGCAGGGGAGGTATTTCTCGAGCCACTGGTTAAGTTGTTCAACTTGTCCATTAGTTTGGGGATGGTATGACGTTGAAAACCTGTGGTCAATGAGTAGTTTTGTGCATAAATGTTTCCAGAAGTTGGATGTAAACTGAGTCCCCCTGTCTGAAACGAGAGTAGGTGGTATTCCATGAAGCCTGATTATATGTTTAATGAACAATTCTGCTGTTCAGATGAGGTAGGAAGTTTGTGATAGGGGATAAAGTGTGCCATCTTCGTTAAGTGATCGCTCACCACTAGAATTGTCTTTTGTGAGTCGGAGACTAAGTCCACAATGAAATCCAGTCTGACATGTTGCCAGGGTCTTTCAGGTATATCCAAGGGCATGAGGAGTCCGAATGGGTTTTTGTTCTAATTTTTACACGTAGTGCAAATACTACAACTTTGGATGTAATTCTCTGCAGAGGGTTTTAGGCCAGGCCACACCACCAGAATTGTCTTGATATCTTTTCCATCGTTCGTCTAACTCCTTGGTGTCCTGATAGAGGAGCATCATGATACATCTGAAGTATTCGGGGTCTAAGGCTTGTTGGGATATATATTTTGTCATTGTGGTAGTATAGACCATTGGAACAAAGATGGATATCGTTGTAGGGGAGACTACTCTCAGTATTCGTTGCGTTCTCTATCTCTGAGATAAGTGTTGTTGTTACACCCAGAAATCGTTCAACTGGGATAATACTTTGAGGTCTTTCTGGTTCTGTTGGTTTCCTGTCCTTCCGTGATAAGGCATCGGCTTTGGTGTTTTTATTTGCTGGTCGGTAAATGATATTAAAGTTGAACCTAGCAAAATACAGGCTCCACCTAACCTGTCTTGCAGATAACGTCTTGTTGTTTTGGAGGTACTCTAGATTCTTGTGGTCTGTATAAATAACAATAGGCATCTCTGTGTCCTCTAAAAGATGCCTCCAGTGCTCCAAAGACCTTTTTATAGCAAGGAGTTCTTTGTCTCCTATAGGATAATTCCTTTCTGCAGGGGACATGATCTTCGAGTAGAAAGATACTGGATGTAGTGGTGTGCCTGGTGTTTCTCTTTGGGATAGAATTGCTCCAGTAGTGAAGTCGGAAGAGTCTACTTTGAGGATGAATTGTTTCCTAGGATCGGGAAATCTCAGTATAGGGGCAGTGGTGAACCTTCTTTTCATGTTTTCATCCAGGTATGTCTTCAGGTAATCCAGTTCTGGCTTGCTCAAAGGATATAGGTGACCATAGGGTATCGTTGCCCCAGGTTGAAGATCGATGGGGCAGTCATATATACAATGAGGGGGTAATGACTCTGCCTCCTTCTTGCTAAATACATCAGCGAAATCGGAATATTCCTCAGGGAGCGTAGGTTCCTGTTTGGTCAGTTGTAATATGTTGTCTTGAAGTGGGTAACAGGTCTTCTTACAATATTCAGACGACAGTTCCACTGATAAATCCTTCCAGTCTATGGAGGGTTGATGTAGTTGGAGCCAACTTAACCCAAGTACAATTGGGAATAATGGAGAGGGTAGAACATCGAACGACAGATATTCAGTATGACCTGTTGAAGTTTGTACAAGCAAAGGAACCGTTTGATGAGTAATGGGTCCTGCAAGAATACTAGACCCATCAATAAGACAAATGGACACAGGTTGTTTTTTGCACACCAAAGGAATTTTATTTTTTCAATTACAACTTTATAAATGTAATTGCCATACGCTCCAGAGTCCACTATAGCTTCAGTAGTAAGTCTGCTTTGATCCCACTGTAAAAGTAAAGAGAGATGACAGTAAGTGGGTTTACCCTTCAGGGGATATGCTGTGTGTATGTGATGAGACTTACTTTTCTTTGTCTTTAGCAGTATCGGGCAGTCCTTGAGAGAATGGTTAGGGCTGGCACAGTACATGCAGAGTAACTGAGCTATCCTGCGGTTCTGTTCCTCTGGAGTGAGGTGTCCACGGATCACCCCTATGTCCATCGGCTCAGAGGTTGGTCTGTTTATGGTAGTAGGTCTGTTGTAACTGGGAGCTCTGGTGGTAACCTCAGCAACACTGCGTTCTGACTTCCTCTCACGAAGTCTACGATCTATTTGAATCGTAAGCTTCATGAGATTTTCCAGGGAATCAGGTAGGTCTACACGGGCCAGTTCATCCTTGATAGGATCAGAGAGACCTATTCTATACTGGTTCTTGAGTGCTACAGCATTCCATTGAGAGTCGGTAGAGTATTGCTTGAACTCCGTGATATAATCTTCTACCGGTCGGCGTCCTTGTTTGAGGCTTCTCATGCTAGTTTCGGAAGTGAGTTGGAGGTTAGTGTCTTGATAGAGCTCGTCCATTGAAGTTAGGAAATGGTCTAGAGAGGATAGAATCGGATCATTATTTTCATATAGGGTATCGGCCCAAACCCTTGGTTCTCCTCTGAGAAAAGATAACATTGTCAGCACTTTTATTTTTTCGGTGCTGTATGTCTTTGGCTGTAAGTGGAACAGTAAGTTGCAGGAATTTTTAAAATGTCTGTAGGTATTTCTATTGCCAGAGAAGGTGTCTGGTAAAGATACCTGAGGTTCAGGTGAAGATTCCTGAGGCATCGATTTAGGGGTTAAAGAATCCCTAATAACATTGCGTAGCATTTGGTTCTCAACCTGTAGTTCCCTGAGGCCTTGGGAAAGTTGGTCCACCCTCTGTGAGAGGTTATAAACTACTTGTGGTAGTTCTGCTGGGTCCATTTTTATAGGCTTGGAAATATGTAAAGAGGTGACCGATTTGAACCACAACTGCAGAACAGATTGGGTTAATATGTATAGTGTCTCACTGGAATCCGGTATAACACTATTGAGAGATGTATACCACCTTGGACTGAAGTGATTTTATGAGTCTGATCTGACTTCTCAAACGTAACCCACTTGAGATAGCTGATATTGAAACAGATGGTAGTTGTTTCCTCTGTCTAGTGGGATGTCACAGTGCCAAGTAAAGCGGTACAGAGGCTGTAGGTATACAGATTATAAGGTAGTGGGCGGAGCCTGAGTGAGAGACAAAGTCCGTTATTTACATATGCAAGTGCTATCAGTCTCAGCGTTAATGTATATCTCAGGTCTCTTATTCAGTTTCCCTTGTAAGCAGCAAGGCGGGCTCAAACAGCTGGAGCGGAGATGGTGACGCCAGCGTCTGAACACTCACAGCTGATTTCGGAAGCGAGCGGCTCTACTTTAGCGATCGGAGGATCGCAATAAGGAGGAGAAGTACTGCAAAGTTTTTATGTACGATGACCGCACAGAGACAGTGTGGTAAGAGGCTGAGAAAAGTCTGAAGGGATCCTCCGCAGTCCGTTCAGTATGAGAAGTAGTAAGCCAGAGGTTAGATGCGTTATAGGTAAATAGCTTGAACCAAAATCCCAGGACAGGATTGCTCAGGATAATATTCCGGCAAGGAAATTAACTTAGATATCCGAGAATTATAATCCAAATTAGATTTGAGGTGCAGGCTCAGTAGTTTCAGCTTCTGCTGCGTTCACAGCAAACAAACAAATTTCCAAGCACTTGTCTGCAGCTGAGCAGATCCTTAAGTAGGTGATGGGGCGGAGTCAGGCAGTACCTGTCAGCAGGTTAACCCTTACAGTGTGTGTTTGAGTTTGTATGTGTGTGTATGTGTTTGTGTGTATGTGTGTGTATGAGTTTGTGTGTATGAGTTTGTGTGTATGAGTTTGTGTGTATGAGTTTGTGTGTATGAGTTTGTGTGTGTGTGTGTGTTTGTGTGTATGAGTTTGTGTGTGTGTGTGTGTGTATTTGTGTGTGTGTGTGTGTGTGTGTGAGTTTGTGTGTGTGTGTGTGTGTGTGTATGAGTTTGTGTGTGTGTGTGTGTATGAGTTTGTGTGTATGTGTGTGTATGAGTTTGTGTGTGTATGAGTTTGTGTGTATGAGATTGTGTGTGTGTGTATGAGTTTGTGTGTGTGTGCGTGTGTGTGTGTGAGTTTGTGTGTGTGTGTTTGTATGTGTGTGTATGAGTTTGTGTGTATGTGTGTATGAGTTTGTGTGTATGAATTTGTGTGTGTGTGTGAGTTTGTGTGTGTGTATGAGTTTATGTGTGTGTGTGTGTGTATGAGTTTGTGTGTATGTGTGTGTATGAGATTGTGTGTGTGTGTGTATGAGTTTGTGTGTGTATGTGTGTGTATGAGTTTGTGTGTGTGCATGAGTCTGTGTGTGTATGAGTTTGTGTGTATGTGTGTGTGTGTGTATGAGTTTGTGTGTGTATGAGTTTGTGTGTATGTGTGTGTGTGTATGAGTTTGTGTGTA
Source organism: Bombina bombina (assembly GCF_027579735.1). Lineage (NCBI taxonomy): Eukaryota > Metazoa > Chordata > Amphibia > Anura > Bombinatoridae > Bombina > Bombina bombina. The sequence goes on from NC_069508.1 coordinate 28,635,955, forward strand.
TGTGTGTGTGTGTGTGAGTTTGTGTGTATGAGATTGTGTGTGTGTGTGTGTGTGTGTATGAGTTTGTGTGTGTATGTGTGTGTATGAGTTTGTGTGTGAGTATGTCTGTGTGAGTATTATTGTGTATGAGTATTTATTTAATATGTTTTCATTTGTACTGTAGTAAGAGTGGATAATTAATATTGTTTGCAGTCCACATTGGAGGTGGTTTCTCTTCTACATTTCCACTGAGGCCTGTATATGTATCCATGATATATTCATAGAAAAGACTTCTGAACTTCTTTTCCTATTGCAAGTCTGCTGTAAATGTGATAACATCTATTGTGAGGGGAGGAGGGCTCAACCTGAACGACTTTGTAAACCTCTGCTCTAAGATAAGCGATCAGTGAGTCACCTGGGTGTAACAGGGGGTTCTACTTTATTTAAAAGCTATACTGAAATTATTATTGGTATAATACTATGAACTTGTTATGTGTTTTTATTTGAGGCACACCTGATAACACAGCTAAACTATCGCTTCCTCAGCTCGATCAGGGTTTATTTCAACTGAAACAATTTTGTTAACTTGTATTTTGTTTAAAGGGACATGAAACCCAATTTTTTTCTTTCATGGTTTAGAAAGAGCATGTAATTTTAAACACCTTTCTAATTTACTTCTATTATATATCTTGCTTCATTCTCTTGATATACTTTGCTGAAAAGCATATCTAGATAGGCTCAGTCGTTGCTGAATAGTTTCTGCACATGGATGCCTTGTGTGATTGGCTCACCCATGTGCATTGCTATTTCTTCAACAAAGGATATCTAAAGAAAGAAGCAAATTAGATAATAGAAGTAAATTGGAATGTTGTTTAAAATTGTATTTTCTACTTGAATCATGAAAGAAAATGTTTGGGTTTAGTGTCCCTTTAAGTTTGTGCATGGTGGATACTTATTATTATTTTTTTATTAATGGCATTCTATTCACTTTTTATAAAGTATCATTTATCATTTCCTTAGAATATATCATTTACTTTTACTTTTCACCCTTACTAAAGATACCTATATTTTTACAAATAATATTTCTTGGCACCAAAATAATCCTTATCAAGCCAGTCTCATAAATGTAATCAAATGTTTAGTTAAAATGAGTCAGTCTTTTATTAATGCCAGGGTGTGTCTACTACTGTTTTACAGTTATATTGTTTAGAACAATGTCGTTATTTTAAGCAAATTGTGATTTCCCTAACAAGTCTAAGCAACAGGTCAGAAACTGTATGAAAAACAAATCCAATTTAAATTTAAACAGCTTTTATCTAACATTTTTTAAGGCAAAAACAAATTCATATGCATTAAAAGACATTTTGAGTATAATGTCTCTTTAAGTTCTCAATTATATCCTCCATATAGAAAGAAGTATAGCACTATATAGAATCAACCACTCATGAGTCTGATTTCTGCCACATGACACAGGGAAATGGAAGGCAATTTTTAAATTTATCTGAGAAAAAAATTGCTCATTTGAAATTTGAAAAGTCAGTATTAATTAATATGGAATACACACAATCTCAAAGACATTACATTTGTCTAAATATTTATTTATTTATTTGTAAATTCTTCTTTATGAACCATACAATAAACTTTAACTTTTATGTATAACACTTGCTGGGATTTTCCTATTTCTTAAACAGAGAATCTGATGGATAACATGGAATTTCCACAATGAGTCAGCAAACACATTTTTCACTCACTAAGGAATTTCTATCCAGGAGGAAAAACAGATCAGAGGCCTCCAGTATTTATACTTCATAACAGATTAGCTTGGCACACACACACAAACTTCCAAGAAATAAAGTTCTTTTTTAAAAGTACTTATGTTGTCCTGAAGTTGTATTTTTTTCATAATGTTTCACTAACATACATCCATTTAGATGCATCGCTATATAAATAGAGAAAAAAAATCTAATTAGATTCATCACAATTTTTAAATTACAAACACTGCAGTATTTTTTTCAGGAAGTACAGGTCAACATAGGTTTAACAACTGCTGTTTTCAGTAAAAAAAAAAAGGCTGTAGAATATATAAAAAGAAAAAAGAATTCAAATCTGCTGCGTAGCAAACAAATCTCAGGGACAAAAGAAAAAGTTAATTTGTAATACTTTTTATACATTTATGCACAATGTATTAGTGCTGATTTTCACAAGATCTGGACACAAATACACTTGACTTTTAAATGTTGTTAAAGGGACAGTAAACAGTGGGACATTGTTATATGTAAAGCGAATATTTCCTGGGAACGAGAGCATTAAACTTGCTGTTAGTGCGGCCGGGGCTCTGGAAAGAGATGGATTGGGTTAGCGCACTCTCCAGAGTGAGTTAAAGGGACAGTCAACACCAAAATTGTTATTGTTTAAAAAGATAGATAACACATTTACTACCCATTCCCCAGCTTTGCACAACCAACATTGTTATATTAATATACTTTATAACATTTAAACCTCTAAATTTCTGCCTGTTTCTAAGTCACTACAGACAGCCTCTTATCACATGCTTTTTTATTTGCTTTTCGCAACAGGAGGCTGCTAGTTCCTATGAGCTATAGTTAACATTGTGCTCACGCCTGTGAAGTTGTGCACAACACAGCGCTAATTGGCTACAATGCAAGTCAATAGAAAATAAAAAGTCATGTGATCAGGGGGCTTTGCGAAGAGGCTTAGAAACAAGGTAATCCCAGAGGTAAAATGAGTATTAATATAACCTGTTGGTTATGCAAAACTCAGGAATGAGTAATAAAGGGATTCTGTATCTTTTAAAACAATAACATTTTGGAGTTGACTGTCCCTTTAAGGTAAGTATTCTAGCTACAGGAGAACTTATCACCTGTAGCTTTGAACATTTACATTCATTTTAACAAATACTGAATTGTGTAGCCAATGAATATTCAGGGAAATTAATGTCCCGGAAGATTTGGTACTAAAATTTCGGATAAACCAAAAAATTCTTGGCTGCACAAGTCTAATGATTTCTATTAAGTATAACCCACTGCTTAGTGCTTTTTTATAACAATGAAAAAGACTGTTTAATATCCCTTTAAGAGAATTTTCAATTTACTTCTATTTTCCAATGTACTTGTTCTATTGGTATCCTTTGTTGAAAATCATACATAGGCGTATCAATGCACTACTGAGAGCTAGCAGGTGATCGTTTCATTTCACACTTGTATGTCCCTTTAAATGTTTAATTATGTATAGTAAAACAACTTTGTATATAATTATATTTTCATTATTTATTTTTTCCTTTTTTTCTATAATTGAAGTCTAAAATGCTTCTACACATCTGTTGCTAACTGGGTTCATCAGAAGTGATAAGATAACATTTTGCAAACTAAAGCAGGTTTGCTGTGGCTTGCTAACCTTTTCTACTCTAGTACCAAGTTTGGATTCACTCCTTTAAATAGTGGGTGGGGTTTGGCTATTAAAAAACATTTGCAGCAAACAAATGGTTAATGCATTAAAAAAACCACACTCAACTAATATGTTAATTTATTGCTAAAATGCAGATAAAGCTTTGTAATTTTCCCTTTAAAATGATTTTGTTAGCAAAATTTTGACTTTTGCTATTATACAAGCTAAAAATGTGCAGAATAAACAGAATCATCTCTGGACTCAGTTAAAGGATCAGTCAATACAGTAGATTTGTGTAATCAATAGATGAATGATAAAAAGACAATGCAATAGCACGTAGGGCTCCATGTACAAAACAGTGGAGCCTTGCTTCCCACAATGTAAGAAATGCTTCTTACACCCTACGCCACCTCTGAGGTGGTGAGGGAAAAATCACTGAGAGCTCGCTCGCATTGGTGATTGACAGCCCCTTGGTCGCGCGAATGAAGGGGCGGGCTTTACACACTGCGATGAATGTATAATGATACATACGGGCCAGCGGACGAACAGATCCACTGCCCGTATGAAGCGAAGGCGGGCGGGCGGGCATACAGCTTTGCAAGTTGTCCACCCTTCTCTTTGTTCTTGGGGCCCAAAGCCTGAACTTCAAACGAGTAGTAAATTTGTTTCTTACAAATTTCAAAGTTATGTCTTTTTCCACTCCCCCTGTATCATGTGACAGTCATCAGCCAATCACAAATGAATGTAGCATATTCTGCGAATTCTGTGCACAATCTGTTAATGGAAGTAAATTGGGAATTTGTTTAGAATCTTAATTTTGGCTTAAGTGTCCCATTACATTGTAGGAAAAGAAGTAAAATAAATAATAACAAATAATAAATACATTACAAATAATAAGTGATTCACAATAAATACATAATGAAGATATGGTATAATATAGTCTGCATAGTTTAATATTCTACAGAGAATTAATATTTTAGCTTAATTTTAATAATTTATTCATCTTTCCCTGAAAGAAAACAAATTCTATGTAAAAGAGGAATTTCCCAGTGACATTAAGCATTGCCAGATGAAATGCAGTGAATGTTACTGCAACGTTAGGGGAAAACAAGGGATTTTCCCTAAAAAAAATAAAAAAGTTAACATGGATTTACAGCAGAGGATTGTGACTGGACGATCAATGCCAGAAACTGTTTTGGAATTTGGAGATTAGTACATGAAGCAGAGATAAGAAAGATGAGAGACTCTCTTCAATTAAGGAGAAAAATGTTTAAAAGCTCAGTGGTGCTGTGTATCTATTCTATAAACACTCTCGCCTGCCTTCTCTTTTTTTATCTCTTTTCTCTCTCTCTCTCTCTTCCTCTCTCTCTCACACACACAAACTCTCTACCTTTCTCTCTCTCTTTCTCTGTTTTTTTTGTCTGTCTCTCTCTCTGTTTCTTTGTTTCTCGGATTCTCTCTTTTTTCTGACTCTCTTTCTCTGACTCTCTCTTTCTCACTCTCTAGTTCACTCTCTCTTTTGCTCTCTCTCTCTTTCTCTATCTTTGTCTCTCTCTCTGTCCCTCTCTCTTTCTCTGTCTTTATCTTTCTCTGCCTTTATCTCTCTCTCTCTCTCTCTCTCTCTCTTTCTCTCTCTCTATAGCTCTCTCTCTATTTTCTCTCTCTCTCTTTCTCTCTCTCTATTTCTTTCTGTCTTGTTACACTATATTTCCATGTTTTCCTTCTTACTCCTCTATTTTCTGTCTATTTCTCTTTCTCTGTCTCTCCTCTCTTTTCATTCTCTACTTTTTGTCCATTCCCTCTCTTTCTATATATTTTACTATTCTTTTTCCTCTCTCTTCACTCTTCTTTACCCAATCTCCAATCTACATCATCTCTTGCTTCCTCCTTTCTTTACCTTCTTTATTCACTCTCCATTTTTTTCTCTACTCTTTCTCTTTCACTTCATTCACAATCTCTTCAGTTGACCTATTTCTCTCTCCATTCTTTCCTTCTCTATCATTCTCTAAGTTCACTTTCTCCACTATCTCCTTTCCTTTGTGTCTACTCTCCATTCTCTCCATTCTTTCTCCCTCAATCCTTCTCTCGCTCTGAGCTCTGATTTGAAAAGAAAAAAACAATAGCCTAAAACTCATAGTACGTCAAAATCATAGTTTTATTCTGGCACAGTTCTAAAGTCTTACCCTTTATTACTCTGACTCTGAGGTTTATAATCTATAAAGAATTTTAAGTGACCCCTTCATCCATGCCTTACAGTTTTATTTTTATTTTGCTACACAACAACTGCATTAATTTTTAATCTCTTGTTAATTTGTAATAAATTAAATTTTAGTTATTTTTTGGTTAAAAAAAAAGGAATTATATCTATAACAGACTCTCTAACTCATTTCAAGTAAGAAGAAAGCACCAGATAAACAACAAACAGACAAATGTGTGCAGACACCAATCAGCAGCTAGCACCCACTAGTGTAGGATATGTGGGTATTCTTTTTCAACAAGGGATACTAAGAGAACAAAGCACATTTTAAAATAGAAGTGAATTTAAAAGTGTCTTAAAATAACCTGCTCTTTCTGAATCATGCAAGTTTAATTACGAATTTCCTATCCCTTTAAAAAAAACATCAACCCGATAGAATATGATCATGTTGATTGACATACTGTACTAGCGGCCGATTGGCCGCGAATCTGCAGGGGGCAGCATTGCACTAGCAGTTCACAAGAATTGGTGGTGCAATGATAAATGCCGACGGTGTATACTGTCGGCATTTATCGATGTGCGGCGGACATGATACTCTACATCGTATCATGTCCGCTAGCACATTAATAAATATACCCCTTAGACTTGTGGTCAAATTGTTGCACACCCAAATGTTATGGTTTTTTGAAACACTGATACAAGCGACTTGTCATTTAATGTACTCATTTGGGAGCAACTTTGAGAATTGGAAATAAATTCAGAATAAATATTTGCTAAAAACCCATAGGAAGGATTAGAGACAGATTTCAGCAAAATTCAGAGCAATTCATATTCAGATTTATTTAAAGGGACATTCCATTCAAAATGTAAATGGACATAGATTTATTAGATCTTTGAATAGAAACATATTTCCAATATACAAGTATTGGCAAACATGATTCTTGTAAAAGTTATTACTGTTTTAGTATTAACATTTTTCTCTGCACGTGCATGTGAAGCAGAGCTAGATATTATCACTGCACCCACATTTTAAACAATGCAGCTGCTCATATCATCAGTGGGGCTTGAATCATGTCAGCAATTAACACATTGAGTCATTACCAGATGGTACAAGCACCTTAGGCTCTCTGACCAAGTGCTGAGTTTAAAATGCTGGTGCACGGTGCATATTTAAATACACTTTTAAAACAGCTATAGTTTTTATTAGAATACATGTATATTAAAAAATTGCTTCTGTTAAATACCAAAATGTACAAATGTGGTTTCCAATTTTGGCTGGATTATCCCCTTTAATTGACTTTTGCATTTTGTTTTGTATTGAGGAGCCTAATATTTGAGCCTTTCTAAGGCCTCACTAACTTAAAAGACCCGCCTCTGCGCACACACAAACATATGCACACTCAGACACACAAAAATACACACACACTTAAATACACGCACACTTAAATACACACACACTTAAATACACGCACACTTAAATACACACACACTTAAATACAAGCACACTTAAATACACACGCACTTAAATACAAGCACACTTAAATACACACGCACTTAAATACATGCACACTTAAATACACGCACAATTAAATACACGCACACTTAAATACACGCACACTTAAATACACACACACTTAAATACACACACAATTAAATTCAAACACACTTAAATACACACACACTTAAATACACACACACTTAAATACACGCACACTTAAACACACACTCATATATACGCAAACACTTAAATACATGCACACTCAGACACACATACATACACACACACACTTAAACACACACACACACTTAAACAGACACATATACACACACTTAAAAAAAGACGCACTCTTAAACACACACATTTAAACACACACATACACACACATACACGCTTAAATAAATGCACATTTAAAAAGACACACATACATAGACACTTAAATACACACACATGAACATATGCATACACATACACACACTCAAACAAACACACACACATACATGCACATAAATATACACATACACATAGACATTCATACACATAAACATACACACACACACATATAAACACATACAAATACACACACAAATACATACACAAACACACACATACACACAGACATACACACATTCAAGCAAACACACACAAATACACATACACACACAAATACGCACACAAGCTCATACATACACAAACACACAAACATTTATTATTGATTTAGAATGAGTAACAAGCAAAAATGATGTTGTCATGCTGTGACATAGACTAATATATTCATTATGTTGTGTTAACCTCAGTATAATATGTATTTGTGACTGTCAGGTCTAGGCTTGCTCTTGCAGTTTACATTACTGAAGTTTGTTTTATAATGCAACATATTTTTATACTGACTTATTTGGTTTAATAAGGTTATGGATGGCTGCAAACATGCCAGTATATTATTATTGGTCTCCCTAATAAGAGACAAGTCAATCTGGTTCAATTCATTTGATGATTGATTTATTATTCATTATTATCCAAAATCCCAATCTATATGTCTGTCAGTCCATCACTCCGTCCATCTATCTGTCTGTCTGTCTAATCTTTCCATAGAATATATCAGCAAAATAATATTTAAAACTTTTATTTTAAGACCTTGAATATGTTTATTTTATATCTGTGGCCAGTTGGAGACAAATATACATAAGCCCCTGCTGTGATTAGGGAATTTCTATGTAGCATGTTGCAGGGTTGATATAAGTGATCCTGCGGGATATACTTCAGCATTTATGAGCAGTGGAAAATCACCAGAAAAGTATGCAGAGTAAATTACAAAAGTATATTAGAGGGACATTAAACATTAAATAAATGCTAGCTAGAATAATGCAGTCAAAGAAAAGATTTAAATGTATACTGATGGGGGAGTGTCTGATCTTTCTGCTTTCTCAGCCCCTTTCACTGGGTGTCCCAGTCTAACCTCACCAACAGTGCTAAATTTGGATCTTCTAAATAAGTTTTTAAAAGGTTTTATACTGGATGTTTTTATCAGTATATGTGCATATTCTTCTTTATAGTAATGTCTATTATATGCAGTTATATCACAATTTGCATATACTGTCCCTTTAAGGAAATTTATCATTGACTAGTTGGGATAGTCTATTTGATATAAGAAAAATAAGTTGCAAATAAAAGTGTTTCAGAATCTGCAAGAAAATCATTTTTCCATCTCGTGACTTGTTTATATATAGTAAAAAAAATAAAAATCTGGAGAACATAAAGGGAGTTTCTAACAATATTGCAGGGTCAGGAAATAAATATATATTTAAAATGACAGTAAACACCTTTAGATTTGTAAATAAAATGTTTAGTTATGCAAAATGAAACTACATGGCAATATATTTTCATTATTTATTTTGCCCCCTTTAAATGTAACAGCTCTGAAAATTGAGCAATTTCAAATTCCCGGAACGTAAACTGCACCTACTGACATCTGAAGGCTAACTGTGCAACATATCTGTCCCTAATTTGCTTTATCAGATAACAACTGCAAAACAAAGAATTTTATTCTAACATTATGACTGGGACTAGCCTTGTTGTCTGTGGACTGAAGCCCAGATTGGCTCCTCTAAAAAGGCAAATGGTAGGTTGAGTTTGACTACTGAAAAAATTTGAATTAAAAAAAATATATGTTAATTTGTTTCAAAAATGTTACTTTTTCATTGGAATGTTATTCTACAGCAACAAAAATGTCTTGTAATTACAATCTGTTTACTGTCCCTTTAAAATAAATGTTTAGGTTTCTATATTCTGAGCATACAGTTGTGTGTTACTGTACAGATAAAAATGACACATGTGACATTAACTGATAAAACAGAGACTGTCTCTAATACGCATTGGCCCTAAGTGACAGCAAACTTTGAGATAAATATGTAAAAGACCACAAACGCCTATTTTTTTACTAAAATAGGACAGGAAGGAATAGGCTGGAAAAGATGACAGCTTGGAAGTAATTGCAAAATGTATTCTTAGCCCACAAATACTCTAAGGATATAGGAGAAGGGGTATGTGCATGAAATACAAGGATGTGCACCTAGTTAGAAAGATAGGTGGGTATACTAAATATTCTCCTATTGGTCATGATAAAGAGAAGGAAATTCTTGTTGCCGGGGGTATTTATATACTGTATATGTGTGTATGTGTGTGTATATATATATATATATATATATATATATATATATATATATATATATATATATATATATATATATAAATATATAAAGCACAAGAGTGTACCTTGCTGATGTTATTTAATCAATCTAAAGAAAGATCAGGAAGGTGTAGGCAAGTCTGTCTGTCTCTTTTCCATGGGTGTAACTACAGGAGTCCCAGGGTCTCCACTGCTACAAGGCCGTTCCATTTAGGGGGCCTGACCGCTGCCGCTCAAGTACAATCAGGTGTCAAAGGTTTACCGGGCTGCAGTTTTTCTGATTACCGCTAGAGGCTGCAAAAACTTGTGGTGACTAAAACAAATGGGAAAAAGAAAGAAAGCTCAGAAAAGAAAGCAAACAGTTTGCTGTGGTAAGTATTTTTTTATTAGTGCTTTAGTGTTTGTTAGTGGTGTTTGCTAGGCTATGCATCAACTCCCTATTGTGTATGTATGTGTGTGTGCATGTGTTTGTACTGTATATGTGTGTGTGCATGTGTTTGTATATGTGTGTGTGCATGTGTTTGTGTGTATGTGTGTGTGCATGTGTTTGTACTGTATATGTGTGTGTGCATGTGTTTGTGTATGTGCATGTGTTTGTGTATGTGTTTGTGTGTGTGTTTATGTGTTTGTGTATGTATGTGTGTGCGCATGTGTTTGTGTATGTGTGTGTGCATGTGTTTGTGTGTATGTATGTGTGCATGTGTTTGTATATGTGTTTGTGTGTGTATGTGCGTGTGCATGTGTTTGTGTATGTGAGTGTATGTGCATGTGTTTGTGTGTGTATGTGTTTGTGTATGTGCATGTGTTTGTGTGTGTATGTGTTTGTGTGTGTGTTTATGTGTATGTATGTGTGCATGTGTTTGTGTATGTGTGTGTATATGTGTTTCTGTGTATGTGCCTGTGCATGTGTTTGTGTGTGTATGTGTTTGTGTGTGTGTTTATGTGTGGGTGTGTGTTTGTGTATGTATGTGTGTGTATATGTGTATATGTGTGTGCATGTGTTTGTGTGTGTGCATGTGTTTGTGTATGTGAGTGTATATGTGTTTGTGTGTATGTGTGTATGCATGTGTTTGTGTATGTGAGTGTATATGTGTTTGTGTGTATGTGCATGTGCATGTGTTTGTGTATGTGAGTGTATATGTGTTTGTGTGTGTGTGTGTTTGTGTATGTGTGTGTAAATGTGTTTGTGTGTATGTGTGTGTAAATGTGTTTGTGTGTATGTGTGTGTGTGCATGTTTTTGTGTGTGCATGTTTTTGTGTATGTGTGTGTGCATTTGTTTCTGTGTGTGTGTGCAGGTCTGTGTGTGTGTGTTCATGTGTGTTAATCTGTATATGTGTGCATGTGTTTTGTGTGCAGGCATGTGCTTGTGTATATGTGTTTGTGTGTGCATGTTTTTGTGTGTCCATGTGTGTATGTATATGTATGTGTGTGTGCATGTGTTTGTGTGTCTGCAGGGTCGGCTCCAAGGGGGGGCATTGGGGGGCAATGCCCACCCAAATGAAATGTTGTGCCCCCTCAAAAAATATTGATATGATCATACGCTTTAAAAATAATAGATAAAATTATGAATTGTTATGTAATGCTGCATGCTGGGGGCGGAGTTAGCTGCCGAACTGTTAGATCGCATCACGCATCTGCAAGGAGCTCTGTGTCTTAACCTCTTATTTGGAATTGGAAGTTAATTAGAGACTTTTTGGACTTGTCTTTAACCCTATTAATTTTACCTAACTATCGTAAGTTACTTATTTTCTAAAACAATAGACCATGATAAGAATATGATTGTATCATATAAATATAAGTCTATAAATTGGCTTCTATCGACGCCTCAAAAGTGTACTGGGATCTTAGGTCGGGCCTAAGATCACAGTGCACTTTTGAGGTGCCGAGAGAAGCCGGTAGCCATTTATAGACTTATATTTATATGATACAATCATATTCTTATAGGTTCATAGTACATAGGTTGTATTAAGTAACCTGAAATCCGTTAGTTATTGCGAAACAGGTATAGCTAAATCTAATCTACAAAATTACCAGTATCTGAAAACCTTGTATCCTCACTGCCATTGTAAACAAAAGGCTTAATTAAATTGGAGGGTTTGGGGTGCATGGCTGTTGGACATGATTGAGATTTGAGAATGAGTTTAAAGGGACACTGAGCCCCAATTTTTGTTTTCTTTTGTGATGCAGATAGAGCATGATATTTTAAGCAACTTTCACATTTACTCCTGTTATCAAATTTTCTTCATTCTCTTGGTATCTTTATTTGAAATGCAAGAATGTAAGTTTAGATGCCGGCCCATTTTTGGTGAACAACCTGGGTTGTTCTTGAAGATTAGTGGATAAATTCATCCACCAATAAAAAAAAGTATTTTCCAGAGTTCAGTAGTGTTAGGTGTTATTGTAACTTAGGTTAGGTTTTATTTTACAGGTACTTTTGTATTAATTTTAGCTAGGTAGTTATTAAATAGTTAATAACTATTTAATAACTATTGTACCTAGTTAAAATAAATACAAACTTGCCTGTAAAATAAAAAACAACCCCTAAGATAGATACAATGTAACTATTAGTTATATTGTAGCTAGCTTAGAGTTTATTTTATAGGTAAGTATTTAGTTTTTAATAGGAATAATGTAGTTAATTATAGTAATTTTATTTATATTTATTTAAATTATATTTAAGTTAGGGGGTGTTAGGGTTAGACTTAGTTTTAGGGGTTAATACATTTAGTATAGTGGCAGCGACATTGGGGGCGGCAGATTAGGGGTTAATAAGTGTAGGTAGGTGGCGGCAACATTGGGGGCGGCAGATTAGGGGTTAATAAATATAATGTTTGTGTTGGCGATGTTGGGGGCAGCAGCTTAGGGTTTCATAAGTATAATGTAGGTGTCGGCGGTGTCCAGAGCGGCAGATTAGGGGTTAATAAATATAATGCAGGTGTCGGCGATGTCAGGGGCAGCAGATTAGGGGTTAATAAGTGTAAGATTAGGGGTGTTTAGACTTCGGTTCATGTTAGGGTGTTAGGTGTAGACATAAATTTTATTTCCCCATAGGAATCAATGGGGCTGCGTTAAGGAGCTTTATGCTGCTTTTTTGCAGGCGTTAGACTTTTTCTCAGCCGGCTCTCCCTGTTGATTCCTATGGAGAAATTGTGCACGAGCACGTTACACCAGCTCACCGCTCACTTAAGCAGCGCTGGTATTGGAGTGCAGTAAAGAGCAAAATTTTGCTCAACGCTCACTTCTTGTCTTTTAACGACGGGTTTGTAAAAACTCGTAATACCAGCGCTCTAGGTAAGTGAGCTGTGAGACAAAACTGTTTGTTAGCACCGCATAGCTTCTAACGCACAACTCGTAATCTAGCCGTTAATTTGTTATCTTGGTATCCTTTGTTGAAAAGCATACATATGGAGGCTCAGTGGCAGCAATGCAGTACTATGAGCTAGCAACTCATGATTTGAGGCTACGCATATATGCATCTTGTCATTGGCTCAGGTGTTTTCAGATAGCTCCCAGAAGTGCATTGCTGCTCTGGAGCCGACTTTAACTATGTGTTTAACCACAATGCATCCATTAAATACTTAATACAAAAGATCGGCACACAAACAAAAACATGTTTTACACACATTTCAGCTTTTATTCTGCTATCAAAACCCCCCAAAATAAAACAATAGTTTATTTACAATCCAGCGTAACAACCCTTAAAAAGCATCTTTGAGGCAGATGTAAATGAGTTCCTGTACACTGTGTAGCATGTTACATAATCATGGTCCAGAATCCTGCAGTCTGTGTAGTGAAAAGTGACACCTGAGTTATTTTACAAAATAAATAATAACAGTATATAACTATACATTATTAAATATTGTATGTGGAGTTACATTTTGTGCTCCTGTGTAATCTTGCCCCCTGCCCGCGCACAGCCAATCATGCATGGACAGGAGCTGTCAATCTTCCGGTCGGACGAAACCGGGGAGATTGAAATTCGCCAACTAAGAGGTGGCGAAAAGTTAGGAAAGCAGCGGTCTGATGACTGCTGCTTATTAAATATGGACTGCAGACTCTCTTGTGAGAACCTGCAGTTGTAAGAGGTGTGAAGCCTGCCGAAGGTTTTCATAAATCGACCCTTTTAAAATTGCATGCTCTGCCTGACTTTTATGTCCCTTGTAAACAAGAGACTTTGTCAGGTTTCAGAAAGATCTGGGGTACAATCACAAAACAAGCTTCCCCCTTTGTCCAATCCAGGTAGCAGTTCTAAAATATACTTCCCATTACACACACAATAGTGGTGACTCTCAACATTTTGGTCCTATATACGGGAGTGGAGAGCACAGAGACAGGGGTATGTTCGGCTGGCATAGGGACATGGTAGTCTGGGTGCATGACTGGCTTTTGTGTCAGACTAAGGGAGGTGTCAGGCAGGGTTTGTTGTTATAGCTGGCCAGTTTAGGCACATTTCGGCATGGCTCATTACTATTGTATGGAAAGTAGCATGAGAGAAAGCTTTAGATAAAACCCAAACTGTGACTGTCCCGCAAAATGCAGGACAATAGATAATTCTGGTTGTATAACATGTAATCCTGCAAGTCATTTACATAATCACACACACACTAATATATTGAGAATCTCTAAATTACACATTAACACTGACATGCTGACACAAACGTACTGTCACACGTACACTTATACTTCAGGCAGTAGTAGTTTCACCCAGTAATGCACCTTCTGGCTGAGCACCATCTTCTGTAGTATTGCTCTAGGGGCACGAAACACAAAACATGTAACAAATTATTTAGCTTGAACAAACAACTTTAACCTCTTCGCTACTTGGGATTACTGAGAAAAACTTGCCCAAAGTACTAAATCATTTTTAGCATATTTGCTATTAATCCATTTAAACAGAAATAAAGCCTAAGGTGTTGATCTAGACTTATTTTGGTATATTTGATGCCACTAGTTGACCTCCAACTATGGTCATAAAAATTTACTTTTTCACAAACTTTGTATTTCTCACTGACATTATTTACACACAGCTACTGCAGTCATAAGACAAAATGGTTGTAAAAGCTTATCTGAAATCTCTTTTGTTCAGAAACAACAGGCTTTGCCATTATTTTTTCTAAATTAGAAGACCACTAATTGCAGCTGTGCACCACCCTTCTGAAGTTCCTGGCAGTGAATGGGGTTAATCAGTTATCTTGTAAGGTTAATATTTGCTGTAGTGTAGGGATAACTCCTACCTGACACCTTCCATCCCCAGATTTCTACTTGAACTCTCACAGACAGCTCTCTTAAAGGACCACTATGCACAGTTGTTGTTTTTTTAATCGCTTTACCTTATTGTTTTAAGTGTGTACTCTACGCCATTACACAAACCCGTCGGGCCCTTTTACACCTTATAGCCAATATGTTTGTGTATGCAAATTTATAAAACATGGCCCCATAATAAAAAAACATGCACCAATGTTTATGTGATCATTCGCTATCTCTCGTTAGCGTGATCATGGCTTCCCATATGCGCCTATGCAGTTTCTTTTTAATGTAATAAGGTATAGAGGGAACCGCTAGGTGTTATGAACGGCAGTATTATATGCACACCATTCACTTATGGAGATAAAATACATATAATTATTCTATCGAAGAGAGACCTTTTGGATAATTAAATTGAGTTCAAGACTCCCACTATGTTTTAACTCCGATTATGATATCATGAACCATTGGGGATAACACTACTATAGGATCTCTTCTTTGATTAAGAACCCATGATGTGAATTGTGATATATAAATTCTTTATATTAAGTATGATAATGTTGATTACATACAATATCTTGCAATATTATCTGCAAGATTATGTTATCTACCATCATAGTGTACCTATCCCTTAGATATATTCATTTGAATATAGTGAAAATGACTCTACAGTACCTTGAACCATCCTTTCATATGGACTCTTTGGCCCTTATTTGGTACTTATTTTTCGCTTATATTTCTTGAGTTCAACTCATATTCATGTACTGTTATCTTCAGAAATCTTCTTATATTATATATGAGAGAACATTTATCTCTGATGACACTAGATATATAAATGATGCACTTTTTTATGTTGTTTGTTATGTTGCTATACATTTTTCTAACAACACATTATGCACTATGGCGCCTACTCTTGGCGCCAACAAGATTTCATCTGTAATAGATTAGTTATACTTTCACGACTGCTATTGACGACGTGTCTTCTATTATTGATTTCTTTCATTCTCCCTCACACTAGTTGCTTCATTTCTTAGTTCATTTCCCATCACAACTTTTTCACTCTTCTGTTTAACTCTTTATTTCCCTTTTCCCTCCCCCCCAACCTCTTCCTCTCCACCTGGCTCACTTTCACCTTTGCTTCTCACTCACTTCTTCCACACATCTTTTTATTTTTCCATGTCTTCTTTCTTTGTGAGTATTGACTAACTTTTTAAACTTGACCATGATTTAATGGTTGATTATCAAAACACTGGAAGTTGTAATGCGATATGTTCAGGAAGAGTATACGATATATTTTGTGTTGTTCCCTGTATTTTGTAATAATATATAACAGAAATACTCTTAATTATTTGTGAAATATTAGTTTGGCAATTAATATATCTCATATATATCTTCTTGTGTTATCTTTTACTTTTTGTTGCATTAGACATGTGCGATTCGTTTTGTTCCAAATCTAAATTCGAACGAATTTGTAAAATTCGGAGATTTGAATTGATTACATTTTCCAAATTACCCTTGCAACGAAACTAAACTAATCCGAATGCATTTGTAACAAATAAATCCAAATTAGTTTGGATGTATTTAAATGCATTTGAATGGCCATGGACTAATCAGAATTCAGTATAACAATTAAATTTAGTGAGATTTAGTGAGATAGAACAGTGAAATAATTCCGTTTGTGTAACTTGGAACCATCTGAATCAACATAACACATGCCGAACTTACGAACTTACGAATCGATCCGAAACGAATACATTTGAATGTATCCGAATTCAAATCGATCCGAACTGAAATTCGAAAAAATCTGAATCGGTCCGAAACGAACCAAAACAATTTTTTCTGATGTGCACATGTCTATGTTGCATAATATTAAGTTTGATATAATGTTTCAAGATATACGTGCTAAGTAATATTATCTGCATTAGTAAATATTATTATGTACAATAATGTATACCTACATGGTATCTTTTCTCTAGATGTTGTAAAGTATAAGTATGAAGATATATGCACTAAGCAAATATTGTCCATAATGGTCATTATTATGAGCATCAATATTATGTGAAGCATTGTTCATATATATTTGAACTGGATCTTGGGAAATATGAAGTTTGATACAATGTTTCTTTAAAATATATGCACTAAGTAAATATTCTCAGCAACAGCAAATATTATGTGCAACGATATGAAGTGTGACAATGCACATTACCTTAAAGTTAAAGTAAATCCTATCGTTTTACAAACGCTAGAATTTACTATTGAAACAAATAAAGGGCACTTTCATTCATGAAGTATAAGATACCTCATGTAGAAAGCTCCATTATTTGATTCAACCGATCGCCACTCTTAGCTCCTACAGCAGCACATGGCTAAAAATTTTTTTGCCTAAGTGGTGACGTTTTCACCTCTTAGCCAATAGCTGGATTTACCGCACGGCTATTGGCTAAGAGGTGAAAACATTACAATGTGTATAAATGAGCAGGCTTCCCTATTTATCTATGAGTACGGGTCATTCCTGAAACGCGTCAGATCGGGGACCCTGCCGCATTACTTTTTACCTGTATGCTATTACCCACGCTTGTTAGTATTTTTATCTTATGGACTAAACCTTGTTTGCATGAAGATTGGGCTGGTCTGGATGACCTTGCTTTCTATTTGTGGATAAAGTACATATTGCCACAATCACTTGTCCACAAGTACTGTAACTGAAAATTGTAATTGAATTGTACAGAAAATAAAAATAAATTGTATGTTTTAAAAAAAAGTATTGGACATCAAACAGCAAAGCTAAATAAATAATTAAAATTTGGAGACCAGCCCTATTTTCCGTTGACTCAGTATAATGCGTACACCCCATTTTTATCAAAGGGGATTACTGGGATTCTCCTTCCCTAAATATTTTATATTAGAATTATATTACATTAGTTTGTATTTGGAAAAGTGCCAGATTGTGGTTATATAGGGACCCTACAACCCAATTGCATCCATTAATCACCCCTTTAAATTATAGCTTTCCAGTCCCAGGTGCTGAAGCCCACCGGGACTTCTCCTGGTATCCTGGTAGGCCAATCCAGCCTTGGTAGGGCGCATATGAATTCCTGCTGCAGCAAACTCAAAGGACTCTAATACAATACATGTACAACTGCAATGACCCTGAGGGGACAGGTTTATTATAAGCTCCCACTATACAGGCTACAAAGGTAGGAACATTAGAACCACCAATAGTTGTAACAACTCCTTCCAGGCGATACAGAGCTGTATCACTTCCTATGGAAATGTATAGTTTGCTGTCCTTTCAGTGAAGGAACTTTTACGTGTGCTTGTCACAGATTCTACAAGACCGCTGATGTCACTGGGTAATCCCAAAAACAAGAAAATCCAGTGCACTCAGGGGATAAAAAGTAAGTTGCTTTATTGTTAAAAATACAAAAGAAATACCAAAAGCGGACAAGGGTCCAGGACAGTGGTTATCCCGATGCGTTTCACGCCTCTAATGGCACATCATAGGACATGACCTGAGCAAACTCACCCACACCTTATGAAGGGAGCCATAGCCAACCGGCGTCCAGAATACAGACACCAGTGAGTCACGCCCCCCTCCCAGGCTAAAGGTGGAATTGGCAGCATGAATGTGCATGTTTTAAAGGGGGTAATGAGGTGTTCTAGCTTTTGAAGTTAATAAAATGTAAATACAATACATGAAATAACTAATCATAAACCTATAATATAATTAATTTATAAAATATACTGATAATTTAAATGATGACATTTTTAAATATATATATATATTAATGAATAATTTAATCAGTAAAATAAGATATGTCCCACTCTAAATTCATACCGTTAGGGTGTCTTGTGCCCAATTTTAGAATCCAGAATAGTTCACGTTTTGTTAAAGACTGTGTCTGTCACCCCCTCTTGGGTGTCTGTTAACGATTTCTATAATCTGGACTCCAAAATCAGAAATATTGGTGAAATGCTCACCATTAAAGTGTTTGGCTATTGAGGACTCCTTCTTAAAATTTTTGACATCCCTTACATGTTCTCTAACTCTATCACGGAACTCACTGGAGGTCTGACCCACATACTGTGAACAACAAAGATTACAGGTGATAAGATAAACCACCCATTTGGTTCTGCATGTAGCATAAAAGTTAATTTCAAAGGACCTGTTATATACTGAAGAGGCAAAACTATTGTCTAATATTACTGATTGACAGGCTATGCAGTTGAAGTTATTGCATTTGAAATTACCCTTCTTATGCAACCAAGTTCTATTACTGTGAATTGTTTGTGTTTGGACCATACTTGGAAACAATCTAGAGCCTAGAGTTTCTGGCTTCCTAGAAACAAATCTGCATTTACTGATGTATGGTGCCAACTGTTGGCCATTATGTAATAATTTTAAATGTTTCTTCAAAATAGAAATAATTTTATCATAATGGATAGAGTACGGCGTACTAAAAACTACAGATTCATTAGTAAACAAACTATTTAGATTTTTTTGTAAATGTATGATTGGGGTTTGCTTCCTCCTGTGCTTGATTGAGTATTTTCTCTTTATATCCTCTCTTTAAAAGTCTCGCTTTTAATTCCTCAGATTGATTTACATATATGTTCTCGTTGTTTGTATTTCTTCTCAATCTGAGGAATTGGCTTTTAGTAATGGAATTTAATAAGTGAGGTGGATGAGCTGAGTGGACATGTAGAATAGTGTTCCCTGAAGTGGTTTACGGTATGTACTAGAAATTATAGTGTTATTATGTACTTCGCCTCTTAATGTTAGATAATAGATCCAAGAAGTTGACCTTGACTGGATTTATTTAATCAGTGAAACTTAATTCCACATTGTTATCATTTAGATAATCCAAGAGTGTGGGGAATCCCACACATGCACACTTGCTCTTGGCACACTGGGAGCGAACAAGGCTCTGGAATAAAAATGCATAAGAACGTATACAGAGATACAGGGTTTGGTATGTAGCTTCAAAATTGGACAATTTAATTTTAAAATAAAAATTATACAACCTGTTGGAAGAGATTTTAGACAGTGCATGCATTTTTACGTGTCACATACAAACAATTGAATGGTTTCCATTTTCAGTGACAAAGTCTTCTTAAGTACTGGCAGACAGTCTACCAGTATGCAGTTTAGGGTTTTTATTTATTTTTTTAAATATTTTTTAAAAAAATATGTATAGTGTAGAGATCTCTCCTCAACCTCCCACCTCCCTAATCCCCCCATACAGCTCTCTAACCCTCCTCTTTCCATTGATCCCCACCATGTTTGTTATGGTTTAAATTATTCTTATTTATTTTTTTGTTTTATTTTCTATTTATAACTTTTTTTTATGTAGGGTTGGGACAACTCCTCACCCTTCCCCCTCTAATATCAATTTAATTTTGTAGTGTAGGGTCCCCCTCTTCCCTCTCCCTTCTAAAGCATTTTACATAGTGTAGGGAACTTGGCCCCTCCTCCGCTGGGCCGCCCACCCACCTACTCCTTCCCTCCCACCACTCTCCCTTTAGTACAAACAAAGGATTGTTACAGAGAATAACACTGGCAGTATCACTCTCTGTATCGGTCTTTGATCTGGCTTCATATGGCAAGGAAGCACAATCAGTGCTCTCCTAACATATCAAGGCAGATGCCTTCAGCGCCCTGGTTGAAGCTCTCACTGTCTAAGTTGGAAACCACAAGATGTGCCTCTGTGCTGGAGATAGGTACTATGTCAACACAGAATGCTGAGCAAAGTACTGTGTAACCTAACACCTACTTCCATATGGCCAAGGGGTTAAACAACTTTCAAATATACATTTATTTTTGCATTTACTTCATACTCTTGTTATCATTTGTTGAATGAGCAGCAATGCACTACTGGTAGCTAGCTGAATACATCCGGTGAACCAGTAAAAAAAGGCATATATGTGTAGCCACCAATCAGCAGCTAGGTCACAGTCGTGCTGCTCCTGAGCCTATCTTGATATGATATTAAACAAAGAATACCAAACAAAGGCCTAGATTTGGAGTTTGGCGATAGATGGGCTGTTAACGCTCCGCGGGCTTTTTTCTGGCCGCACCATAAAATTAACTCTGGTATCGAGAGTTCAAAAAAATGTTGCGTTATGCTCCAAAAAAGGAGCGTAGAGCATTTTTACCGCAAATGCAACTCTCGATACCAGAGTTGCTTACGGACGCGGCCAGCCTCAAAAACGTGCTCGTGCACGATTCTCCCATAGGAAACAATGGGGCTGTTTGAGCTGTAAAAAAACCTAACACCTGCAAAAAAGCAGCGTTCAGCTCCTAACGCAGCCCCATTGTTTCCTATGGGGAAACACTTCCTACGTCTGCACCTAACACCCTAACATGTACCCCGAGTCTAAACACCCCTAACCTTATACTTATTAACCCCTAATCTGCCGCCCCCGCTATGGCTGACCCCTGCATATTATTTTTAACCCCTAATCTTCCGCTCCGTACACCGCCGCAACCTACGTTATCCCTATGTACCCCTAATCTGCTGCCCCTAACACCGCCGACCCCTATATTATATTTATTAACCCCTAATCTGCCCCCCTCAACGTCGCCGACACCTGCCTACACTTATTAACCCCTAATCTGCCGAGCGGACCTGAGCGCTACTATAATAAAGTTATTAACCCCTAACCCGCCTCACTAACCCTATCATAAATAGTATTAACCCCTAATCTGCCCTCCCTAACATCGCCGACACCTAACTTCAATTATTAACCCCTAATCTGACGACCGGAGCTCATCGCTACTATAATAAATGGATTAACCCCTAAAGCTAAGTCTAACCCTAACACTAACACCCCCCCTAACTTAAATATAATTTACATCTAACGAAATTAATTAACTCTTATTAAATAAATTATTCCTATTTAAAGCTAAATACTTACCTGTAAAATAAATCCTAATATAGCTACAATATAAATTATAATTACATTGTAGCTATTTTAGGATTAATATTTATTTTACAGGCAACTTTGTAATTATTTTAACCAGGTACAATAGCTATTAAATAGTTAAGAACTATTTAATAGTTACCTAGTTAAAATAATAACAAAATTACCTGTAAAATAAGTCCTAACCTAAGTTATAATTAAACCTAACACTACCCTATCAATAAATTAATTAAATAAAATACCTACAATTACCTACAATAAAACCTAACACTACACTATCAATAAATAAATTAAATACAATTTCTACAAATAACTACAATTACATAAACTAACTAAAGTACAAAAAATAAAAAAGAACTAAGTTACAAAAAATAAAAAAATATTTACAAACATAAGAAAAATATTACAACAATTTTAAACTAATTACACCTACTCTAAGCCCCCTAATAAAATAACAAAGACCCCCAAAATAAAAAATTCCCTACCCTATTCTAAATTAATAAATGTAAAAGCTCTTTTACCTTACCAGCCCTGAACAGGGCCCTTTGCGGGGCATGCCCCAAGAAAATCAGCTCTTTTGCCTGTAAAAAAAAACATACAATACCCCCCCCCCCAACATTACAACCCACCACCCACATACCCCTAATCTAACCCAAACCCCCCTTAAATAAACCTAACACTAAGCCCCTGAAGATCTTCCTACCTTGTCTTCACCATCCAGGTATCACCGATCCGTCCTGGCATCCGGTGCTGAAGAGGTCCAGAAGAGGCTCCAAAGTCTTCCTCCTATCCGGCAAGAAGAGGACATCCGGACCGGCAAACATCTTCTCCAAGCGGCATCTTCGATCTTCTTCCATCCGGTCCATCTTGAATCAGCCGACGCGGATCCATCCTCTTCTTCCGGCGTCTCCCGACGAATGACGGTTCCTTTAAGGGACGTCATCCAAGATGGCGTCCCTCGAATTCCGATTGGCTGATAGGATTCTATCAGCCAATCGGAATTAAGGTAGGAATATTCTGATTGGCTGATGGAATCAGCCAATCAGAATCAAGTTCAATCCGATTGGCTGATCCAATCAGCCAATCAGATTGAGCTCGCATTCTATTGGCTGATCGGAACAGCCAATAGAATGCGAGCTCAATCTGATTGGCTGATTGGATCAGCCAATCGGATTGAACTTGATTCTGATTGGCTGATTCCATCAGCCAATCAGAATATTCCTACCTTAATTCCGATTGGCTGATAGAATCCTATCAGCCAATCGGAATTCGAGGGACGCCATCTTGGATGACGTCCCTTAAAGGAACCGTCATTCGTCGGGAGACGCCGGAAGAAGAGGATGGATCCGCGTCGGCTGATTCAAGATGGACCCGCTCCGCACCGGATGGAAGAAGATCGAAGATGCCGCTTGGAGAAGATGTTTGCCGGTCCGGATGTCCTCTTCTTGCCGGATAGGAGGAAGACTTTGGAGCCTCTTCTGGACCTCTTCAGCACCGGATGCCAGGACGGATCGGTGATACCTGGATGGTGAAGACAAGGTAGGAAGATCTTCAGGGGCTTAGTGTTAGGTTTATTTAAGGGGGGTTTGGGTTAGATTCGGGGTATGTGGGTGGTGGGTTGTAATGTTGGGGGGGGGTATTGTATGTTTTTTTTTTACAGGCAAAAGAGCTGAACTTCTTGGGGCATGCCCCGCAAAGGGCCCTGTTCAGGGCTGGTAAGGTAAAAGAGCTTTTAACTCTATTAATTTAGAATAGGGTAGGGCATTTTTTTATTTTGGGGGTCTTTGTTATTTTATTAGGGGGCTTAGAGTAGGTGTAATTAGTTTAAAATTGTTGTAATATTTTTCTTATGTTTGTAAATATTTTTTTATTTTTTGTAACTTAGTTCTTTTTTATTTTTTGTACTTTAGTTAGTTTATGTAATTGTAGTTATTTGTAGCAATTGTATTTAATTTATTTATTGATAGTGTAGTGTTAGGTTAATTGTAGGTAATTGTAGGTATTTTATTTAATTAATTTATTGATAGGGTAGTGTTAGGTTTAATTATAACTTAGGTTAGGATTTATTTTACAGGTAATTTTGTTATTATTTTAACTAGGTAACTATTAAATAGTTCTTAACTATTTAATAGCTATTGTACCTGGTTAAAATAATTACCAAGTTGCCTGTAAAATAAATATTAATCCTAAAATAGCTACAATATAATTATAATTTATATTGTAGCTATATTAGGATGTATTTTACAGGTAAGTATTTAGCTTTAAATAGGAATAATTTATTTAATAAGAGTTAATTAATTTCGTTAGATTTAAATTATATTTAACTTAGGGGGGTGTTAGTGTTAGGGTTAGACTTAGCTTTAGGGGTTAATCCATTTATTATAGTAGCGGTGAGCTCCGGTCGTCAGATTAGGGGTTAATAATTGAAGTTAGGTGTCGGCGATGTTAGGGAGGGCAGATTAGGGGTTAATACTATTTATGATAGGGTTAGTGAGGCGGATTAGGGGTTAATAACTTTATTATAGTAGCGCTCAGGTCCGCTCGGCAGATTAGGGGTTAATAAGTGTAGGCAGGTGTCGGCGACGTTGAGGGGGGCAGATTAGGGGTTAATAAATATTATATAGGGGTCGGCGGTGTTAGGGGCAGCAGATTAGGGTACATAAAGATAACGTAGGTGGCGGCGCTTTGCGGTCGGCAGATTAGGGGTTAATTATTGTAAGTAGCTGGCGGCGACGTTGTGGGGGGCAGGTTAGGGGTTAATAAATGTAATACAGGGGTCGGCGGGGTTAGGGGCAGCAGATTAGGGGTACATAAGTATAACGTAGGTGGCGGTCGGCAGATTAGGGGTTAAAAAATTTTAATCGAGTGGCGGCGATGTGGGGGGACCTCGGTTTAGGGGTACATAGGTAGTTTATGGGTGTTAGTGTACTTTAGGGTACAGTAGTTAAGAGCTTTATGAACCGGCGTTAGCCCAGAAAGCTCTTAACTCCTGCTTTTTTCCGGCGGCTGGAGTTTTGTTGTTAGAGCTCTAACGCTCACTTCAGAAACGACTCTAAATACCGGCGTTAGAAAGATCCCATTGAAAAGATAGGATACGCAATTGACGTAAGGGGATCTGCGGTATGGAAAAGTCGCGGCTGAAAAGTGAGCGTTAGACCCTTTAATCACTGACTCCAAATACCGGCGGTAGCCTAAAACCAGCGTTAGGAGCCTCTAACGCTGGTTTTCACGGCTAACGCCAAACTCCAAATCTAGGCCAAAGATTGTTTGCTCTATCTGAATAACAAAATAAAAAAACAAGTGCCTTTAAATGTTTTTGCTCTATCTGAAGCATGAAATATTAGATTTGTATCTCCATTTAATGGAAATTCCCAGCCATGACCCAAGCCCTTGATCTCTTAATGCCTAAGACAAGAGACTGTGTTGTAGGTAACCATCAGCACATAACAATATGTTTATTGATGTCACATGTGGTGACAAAATGTCAGGATACAGATGCACTTCCTGGTTGTTTGCTAAACTCCTGTCAAACTCACTGCTCAACACGCTACACGTCTAAAGAAAGTTATAGAAATTTAAAATGCCTTCTAGAAATACTCACTTTAAAAGGATATTGTACTGTCAATTTTTTCTCTCTAATGTTTTTTCAATTATTTGTTTTACTGGAGTGTATTATATTTTTTACTTTTTTTTTTACAAATAGCTCATTTACCTTTAATTGGTCTATGGAAACAGCTGATTTTGTCTTTTGTGTCCCCACCCATATTGAAATTTTAGTAACTTAAGTATGGGTTATAGAAAAACTAGAAGGCTTATAAGAAATCATGATCCCAATGGGGGTGAGACAGAGAGATACTAAAATGTTCATTTTTTACATTGTTCTTTATATGTATTTGTATTTAAGTAAGACAGAAATTCTAATGAGGTCTGCTCTATTTACAAGCTCAGCTATTGCATTGGGTTTTGGTTTAAATTAGCAGAAACAGCCATTTCATATACAAAAATAAACCTATATTTATCATTTCTCATTTTGTATTCTATAGCTGGTATAACAAGTCATTGGAAATGCATGAAGGGGAATCCAATTTTAAGTTGTCCCTTTAAAGCATTGTCAAACCCCAGCAGCCCCAGAGTGGAAAACTTTGGGATGCTTTTTGTATTTCTACAGCTTTATTAGCTGAACGATGCAGAGACAATGTGATTGCACATTGTGGGCTAGATTAAAAGTGGCGCACTAGATATATATTTTTTTCACTCGCTCATAATCTTCCCCAGAAGTAGCCTTTTAACACGGGTGGGGTAGTGTGTGTATTACAAGCTGAAAGTAAAAAGTTTACGTGCAAGTGAAACACAATGCATGCTAACATCTGGACATCAGATATGGTGACTGCATTAACTTCTTCTTCCCCTAGACTTCAATGGAGCGCTCTTTTAAAAAAAAAAAAAAAACACTTATAAATTACACGCTAACCCGACACTGCTTAAGACCTACAGCGCTATACTCAAAGTGAGTTATTCATATTTTACATTACAATGTTCTTCACATAAAAGAAAATGTTCTTTTAATTTTTAAATATAGATTTATATATCTATTTTGTAAAATAAATATCTACAGTATATATATATATATATATATATATATATATATATATATATATATATATATATATATATATATATATATATATATATATATATATAAAAATACATACAGGTATAGATATATACATACACATATATTAATATATATATTTAAAAATAAAAACAAAATTTTCTCTTATTGGAATGTCAAATATTTACATAAAACACATAGTAAAACACATTATAAAATACTAAAAATTTATTAAAATGATTTCTCATGTTTTAAATGGAAAGAGCTCTAAAGTGTTAGTGTATATACATATGTATATATACACTCACCGGACACTTTTTTAGGTACACCTGTTTATTTGCTTGGTAACACAAATTGCTAATTAGCAAATCACATGGCAGCAACTCAACGCATTTAGGCATCTAGATGTGGTGAAGATGACTTGCTGAAGTTCAAACCGAGTATCAGAATGGGGAAGAAAGGAGATTTAAGTGACTTTGAACGTGGCATGGTTGTTGATGCCAGACGGGCTGGTCTGAGCATTTCAAAAACTACTGATCTACTGAGATTTTCATGCACAACCATCTCTAGGGTTTACAGAGAATGGTCCGAAAAAAAGAAAGTCTCCAGTTAGCAGCAGATGTGTGAATGAAAATACTTGTTGATGTCAGAGGTCAGAGGAGAATGGGCAGACCGATTTGAGATGATAGAAAGGCAACAGTAACTGAAATAACCACTCGTTACAACCAAGATATGCAGAATACCATCTCTGAACGCACAACACGTCGAACCTTGATGCAGATGGGCTACAGCAGCAGAAGACCACACCAGGTGCCACTCCTAGCTAAGCTAAGGACAGAAAAATTAGGTTAACATTTGCACAGACTCACCAAAATTGGACAATAAAAGAATTGGAAAAAAAACATTGCCTGGTCTCATGAGTCTTCATTTCAGCTACAACATTCAGATGCTGCAACATTCAGAGGATAGGGTCAGAATTTGGCATAAAACAACATGAAAGCATGGATCCATCCTGCCTTGTATCAACAATTCTGGCTGGAGGTGGTGGTGGTGTAATGGTGTGGGGGACATTTTCTTGGCACACTTTGTGCCCCTTTGTACCCATTGGGCATTGTTTAAACGCCAAATTCTACCTGAGTATTGTTGCTGACCATGTCCATCCCTTTATGACTACAGTGTACTCATCTTCTGATGGCTACTTCCAGCAGGATAATGCACCATGTCACAAAGCTCAAATCATCTTAAACTGGTTTCTTGAACATCACATTGAGATCACTGTACTCCAATGGCCTCCACAGTTACCAGATCTCAATCCAATAGAGCACCTTTGGGATGTGGTGGAACGGGAGATTCACATCATGGATGTGCAGCCGACAAATCTGCAGCAACTGCGTGATGCTATCATGTCAATATAGACCAAAATGTCTGAGGAATGTTTCCAACACCTTGTTGAATCTATGCCACGAAGAATTAAGGCAGTTCTGAAGGCAAAAGAGGTCCAACCTGGTACTAGCAACGTGTACCTAATAAAGTGGCCGTTGAGTGTATATTAAAAACAATAACTCCCAGTACTGCAATGTAAATACATTTTAAGTCTATTCCACATATACCATCAGATAATATATTAATGTTACAGAAAAGGCAGGGGCCGCAATCATCCACTCTCTCAATCAAACAGCATACACCATATAGAAAAAGAAAAAAGGAAGTAAGCAAAGATAGAAAAAAAAAATAAGTTGTTGCAAGGGGAGAGCGACTGTCATCAATTACTCACAATAGTCATATAATAAACATAGTGGCTCTACAGTTCTTGGCACTTAAACGAGGAAAGTTCCTGTTGTCATAGAATGAAGCAAACTTCTACATGTTTATACATGACCTTCAAATCCAGCTTCAAAGTTCAAAGCATCTTATCCATCTGTATTCCAAAAGGCAATATCATCAACAGTGTGAATAAAATTCTTCACTCATGAACTTCATAGGCAAAGGTGTAACTAGAAACCACAGGGCCAGGTGCAAGAATCTAAGAAGGGCCCCCGCCCCCCCCCACCCCCCCCCCCAAAAAAAAGTGAATTTGATACATATCTTTTTTTTACATTTAACACAGGGAAAAAAATGAGAATCAGATTACATGTCTGCAAAAGAAGGTACCCTGTGCCCACAGTCTGTGAGATGGTCTGACCCCTTATTACTGTATATAGTGACACTGTTTAACCCACCAGTACTGTATATAGTGAGTCAGTGACACAGTCTGTAATCTGCCAGTGAGATGGCTGGCCTGACCCTACCTGCCCCAGTACTTTATAAAGTAATCACCCCCCCATACTGTATATGGTGGTACTGTATAGACTGACACTGTTTACCCCCGCCCCCCATGCTGTAGTAACAAGGTCTGTAATTTGCTGGTTCCACAAACATACACACACACATACATGCATAAATACACACACAGTCACATACATACATACACACACACACATACATGCATAAATACACACACAGTCACATACATACATACACACACATACATGCATAAATACACACACACACACATGTATAAATACACACACAGTCACATACATACATACATACACACACATAAACACCAATGGGTAAAACAGAAACACTAACTCCTGTAGTCAGAGACACTAGTGAAGTATCATGTCACACTCGCATGATATCAGTGCAGGCAGTGGCAGGTCAACGTTTTTTATTGTAAAAAAAATATATATATTTTATTTTTTATTTTTTTCAGCTGGGCCCCCACCCTTGGGGGCCCAGTCACAATTGCGACCTCTGCACCCCCTGTAGTTTCGTCCCATCATAGGTAACAATTCATATCCATCAGTCCAGTATAATGATGTCTGAATACATTACACTATGTTTTTATATGTTCTTGAAAAATCATATATACGCATCAGTTCTCAATGCAGATGATATCGGTAAAAAGTGTGCAAATATCAAAGGCGGTTATCAATTCCCTGCATAACATATAGCGATTCTCTACCCCAGAATAGATATGTTCGGTGTGTAGCTTTCACAGCTCCTGTGTACAGTCCCCTTTACAGCTTACAACAGTTATCTGTATCAGCAGATTTATTATTATTATTATCGGTTATTTGTAGAGCGCCAACAGATTCCGCAGCGCTAGATTGTATTTGCGTCAAGCCCAAAATACTTGCGATTAGTTGTCAACTTCACAACTCCTCATGACATCACCATCTATCCGCTGTTCATGCCGCTCCGGGTATACTGCACCATTCTTGTATGAATACTCATAGAAGTTCACGGGGAAACCGCACTGCCATGCACACGAGTAGCATCTCAGACCACCGGCTAAGGTTGATGACGTTGACACAACTCCTGTATATATATATATATATATATATATATATATATATATATATATATATATATATATATACAAAAGCACATACACATATTTAAACATGTATGTATAAAATATGACTCCCTTGTCATATAAAATATACTTTTTAACCCTTGTAAAGTTTGAACATGTTTTATGAGATAGTGTATATATACAAGTGTAACACTTTATTTTTATTTTTTTATGATGTGTTTGGTGCACATTTTTTTAAACCCTTAGACTTTATGCTAGGTCTTCACTCCCGCAAACCTAAGTCATTGTCTTTTTAATATGCACTTGTTAATTATGTAATTCTACTGCACTGAGTGGTCCTTTTGGAGGAGTTAAATACAGTCTATTATTACACTAGAATTTCCCATAAGTCAGTTTTAGAAGTGGGAGACTATGCATGTAGTTTATCTCTAAGCATATCATTTATTTTCTTGGGCTGCCTTTCCTGTACTTGACCTGTAATTCTGATAAAACAAACTAATCTAATTTGTCTTTGGTGTCTTTCTTTGGGTTGGACATTCCACGTTTAAAGTAAAATTCAGAATTTCCCTTGCCCCCCCCCCCCCCTTGTCCCAGTACTGTC
This sequence comes from Bombina bombina, assembly GCF_027579735.1. Taxonomy (NCBI): domain Eukaryota; kingdom Metazoa; phylum Chordata; class Amphibia; order Anura; family Bombinatoridae; genus Bombina; species Bombina bombina. Next base: position 28,666,463 of record NC_069508.1, read on the forward strand.
CCTCTCTTGGAAGGGTCACCAACTCTAACAGGAAATTCTAATCTCACTAACAGAACAGAAGACAATCACCCTACTGTCTTCATTAATATGTTGTGAATGTGTCTAAAGTGGTGAAGTCCAGATTGTGGTAAATCTGCAATTGTTATAATCATTTATTTGTATAGCGCCACCAAATTCCGTAGCGCTGGATATATGTGTATATACAGAGAGCTGCAATCTGTGTATATACAGAGAACTGCAATCTGCGTATATACAGAGAACTGCAATCTGTGTATATACAGAGAGCAAGATGAGGAAGAAGGAGAGCTGAGCCCAGGTGTCAGGAAAAAGTTTTATTGCAAGGTAGGCTTTCTGGATACAAGGTGAACTCCAATCTATATACAGAGAGCTGCAATATGTGTATATACAGAGAACTGCAATCTGTGTTTATACAGAGAGCTGCAATATGTGTATATACAGAGAACTGCAATCTGTGTTTATACAGAGAACTGCAATCTGTGTATATACAGAGAGCTGCAATCTGTGTATATACAGAGAACTGCAATCTGTGTATATACAGAGAACTGCAATCTGTGTATATACAGAGAGCTGCAATATGTGTATATACAGAGAACTGCAATCTGTGTATATACAGAGAGCTGCAATATGTGTATATACAGAGAACTGCAATCTGTGTTTATACAGAGAACTGCAATCTGTGTATATACAGAGAGCTGCAATATGTGTATATACGGAGAACTGCAATCTGTGTATATACAGAGAACTTGCTATATGATAAATGTGTATATATCACAAACATTCTGAACATTTGCTGTAGGAGGTAACATATTAGATTGTGTCAATCTCTGGCCATATATTTAGGGAATTAAATGATCATTAAAATGCTTATGACATCTTATTCTAAAAACAGAACTATTGCTGCATCCCACAGTGTTTGCGAAAAATTAAGTTTCCTAGATAAAGCCATTATCTTGTTTGTGATCGCAAATGAGATCGCACAGTTATAGGAGCATTGTTAACTGTTTGTTTTCGCTTTTTTTCTGTTTCTTTTTGTTTGAACAAGGTTAGGCAAACTGTCACAATATAAAGTAAAACTAAAAAGAACTACCTAATTGTTTGTGTGTATATATACATATATATATATATATATATATATATATATATATATATATATATATATATATATATATATAGTTCACATTGACAATTCCGACTAAAAGAAATTGGTTTATTCAGCACATAAATTTTAAGATAGATCACACAATTGACTTCTATTATATAATTTACATTGTTTTCTTGTTATCCTTTGTTGAAAAGTATACCTAGGTAGGCACAGGAGCAACAATGTACTACAGGGAGCTAACTTCTGATTGATGGCTGCATATTCCTCTTGTCATTGGCTCACCAAATGTGATCAGCTAGCTCCCAGTGGTGCCTTGCTGCTCGGGAGCGGTGTAACCCCTTTGCATGGGTATAAAACACAGTTATATATAAGGAATAGTGTAAAAATATAATGTTCTACGACATTAGAACATTAAAACAATGTAATATATTTGAAATTCTGTGCTTTAGATGGAACAAATACATTTTAAAGGGACATGAAACACAGAATTTTTCATTCATGATTTAGACATTTATTTATAAACAACTTTATAATTTAAATATTGTATCTAATTTGCTTTATTCTCTTGGTATCCTTTATTGAAAAGCATATCTAGGTAGGCTGGGGAGCTTGGAGCTAGCTGCTGATTGGTGCCTGCACATATATGCCTCTTGTGATTGACTTACTGGTGTGTTCAGCTAAATCCCAGTAGTGCATTGCTGCTCCTTCAATAAAGGATACCAATAGAATAAAGCAAAATTTATAAAAGAAGTAAATTGGAAGAAAAAAAAATACAATTGTATGTTTTATCTAAATCACGAAAGGAAAACAATAAGTTTCATATCCCTTTAATGAATCTGTGCTTAAGGAATTGTACATTGGGAAACTAACTCAACGAATATAGAGAATGAGCTGTCTGATAATGCCATAAATAGACCACTGCCCAGTTTCACCAAGCAATCAAATAACTCTCCAAAGACAAATTATCTTCAGTTTCTACTATATGATTGTCTCAGATTCACTAAAGCTAACAGCAGTGAATTAGTTGGACAAGACAGGATTAGAAATAGAGATTGTTCAGAAGAACCATTTATACACTTAGTGAATCTAGTCAACTGTTATATGGAGTTCTATTTTATAATTATTCTTTTGTAATGAAGGGGGTAACCTTATGCGATCACATGATGTTAGGCTCTTCAGAACACACACACGGTGACATGACAGTACACATAGATTGGGTAAGCCAAGCTGTTTTTACTGGTGGCTAAGCTATGTGTTAGATCTCACACATAAAGAGACAGTGACAGTTTAATATGTTTCTAGTGGCTTGTTATACCAAATGCAGAGTATAAATGTATGAGGGATTGTGCCTCTATGCTTATTTTTGTATATAAAACAGTTATTTTTGCACACTAAAATTACAAACCATTTAAATGGGCTGAGCATTTAGGGAGGGTAGATATTCTTATTTTATCTTTCTCTCAATATAAAAAGATATCCATATCTTATTTCTGTATGTATGTACAAAGGCTAATACTTAGAGAAAGCAATTGAAATAAATATTTTAGTGCCAATGTCTCCCACCCCCATTGGTTGTGTGATTTATTCCGCTGTTTCTCATAGAAACATAGAAACATAGAAACATAGAATTTGACGGTAGATAAGAACCAAAAAAGCCCATCAAGTCTACCCATATTACATGTTACTTTTTCCTTAGGATAGCCTTATGCATGTCCCAGGCATTTTTAAATTCCTTTACAGTCTTTGTGTTTACCACCTCAAATGGAAGTTTATTCCATGAATCCACCACCCTTTCTGTAATAAAATGCTTCCTTAAATTTCTCCTGAATCTGCTACCCTCTAACTTTAGATTGTGACCCCTTGTTTTGGCATTTAATTTTTTTGTGAAAAATGCTTTCAGCTTCTATTTTATTAAGTCCCTTCATATATTTGAAGGTTTCTATCATGTCACCACTTTCCCTTCTATCCTCTAAACCAGTGTTTTTCAACCAGTGTGCCGTGGCACACTAGTGTGCATTGAGAGATCCTCAGGTGTGCCACGACAGACTGACAACAGTGTGACATATTTTTTAAACTTTGCTTGTTTTTCACTCCCAGTGCAGGGGTAGTTTGTAGGAAGCATGGCATAACAGCACAATACATACAGTATGTGTGTGTTTGTGTGTATGTGTATATATATATGCTGTATTAGGCTACAATGTGTGATTTTTTAAAAATTTTGGGATGGTGGTGTGCCACAGGATTTTTTAATGTAAAAAGTGTGCCACGGCAAAAAAAAAGGTTAAAAATCACTGCTCTAAACTACATATTTAGATCATAGAGTCTTTCTTTGTACGTTTTATATTTTAGACCATGTACCATTTTAGTAGCCCTCCTTTGGACAGCTTCTAGTTTATTTATATCTTTCTGAAGATATGGGGCCTATCCGATATGCAGCGTCGCCCGCAAAAGCCGGCGACGCCGAATTTTGCGCAGGTTTGGTATCCTATATACGGCGTAACCTAGAAGTTACGCTTGTATATTTCTGCCTTCGCCCGTAGTTTTTTGGGCCATAGGCAGGTATACCAAACCAGCGCAGTTTGATATCCAATATACAGCGTAAGGACTTACGTGGCGAAAATGGAGAAATCTTACTCAATTTTCACCTCGCCACAAAATGCAGCCGTAGTAAGCCTTACGCTGTCTATTGGAGCCCCGTAACTCCCTAAACTACCTGCAAAATAAACCTAGCATGCGCAATGTCTATCTACCTGTCAACCGCGACCCCCCGCCGCAATCCCTAATAAAGTATTTAACCCCTAAACTGCCGCTCCCGGACCCCGCCACCACCTGCAATAAAAGTATAACCCCCTAATGTGATCCCCCTACACCGTCGCCAGCTACCTTACCTACCGCCTAAAGTGAGCCCCTACCCCGCCGCCATCTACCTTACCGACCCCCTAAAATGAGCCCCTTACACCGCCGCCATCTATTTTATAAATATTAACCCCTAATTTAATTCCCCTACACCGCCGCCAGCTATATTAACTATATTAACCCTAATTATATTAGGGTTAATATAGTTAATATCGTTATTATATTATATATATTAACTATATTATCCCTAATTATATTAGGGTTAATATAGTTAATATCGTTATTATATTATATATATATTAAGTATAATAACACTATCTAACTCTAACATCCCTAACTAAATTCTTATTAAAATAGATCTAATATTAATATTATTAATTAAAATATTCCTATTTAAATCTAAATACTTAAATATAAAATAAACCCTAAGATAGCTACAATGTAATTAATAATTACATTGTAGCTATTTTAGGGTTTATATTTATTTTACAGGTAACTTGGCATTTATTTTAACTAGGTACAATAGCTATTAAATAGTTAATAACTATTTAATAGCTACCTAGTTAAAATAATTACCAATTTACCTGTAAAATAAATCATAACCTAAGTTACAAATACACCTACACTATCAATAAATTAAATAAACTACAAATATCTAAACTAAAATACAATAAAATAATCTAAACTAAATTACAAAAACAAACACTAAATTACAAAAAATAAAAAAAGATTACAAGATTGTTAAGCTAATTACACCTATTCTAAGACCCCTAATAAAATAATAAAGCCCCCCAAAATAAAAAAAATTCCCTACCCTATTCTAAATTAAAAAAGTTCACAGCTCTTTTACCTTACCAGCCCTTAAAAGGGCCTTTTGCGGGGCATGCCCCAAAGAAAACAGCTCTTTTGCCTGTAAAAAAGAAACCCACAATACCACCCCCCAACATTACAACCCACCACCCACATACCCCTTTTCTAAACCCACCCAAACCCCCCTTAAAAAAACCTAACACTACCCCCTGAAGATCTCCCTACCTTGTCTTCACCCAGCCGGGCAGAACTCTTCATCCGATCCGGGCGATGTCCAATCAAGCGGCAGTGAAGTCTTCTTCCATCCGGCGATGTCTTCAATCAAGCGGCAGTGAAGTCTTCTTCCATCCGGCGATGTCTTCAATCAAGCGGCAGTGAAGTCTTCTTCCATCCGGCGATGTCTTCAATCAAGCGGCATTGAAGTCTTCTTCCATCCGGGTGATGTCTTCAATCAAGCGGCAGTGAAGTCTTCTTCCATCCGGCGATGTCTTCAAGCAAAGCGGCATCTTCAATCTTCTTTCTTCGCTCCTCCGCCGCGGAGCATCCATCCTGCACAAAGATTCAACTAGGAATGAGGTACCTTTAAATGACGTCATCCAAGATGACGTCCGTCGAATTCCGATTGGCTGATAGGATTCTATCAGCCAATCGGAATTAAGGTCGAAAAATCTGATTGGCTGATTGAATCAGCCAATCAGATTCAAGTTCAATCCGATTGGCTGATTGGTTCGCCCGGATCGGATGAAGAGTTCTGCCCGGCTGGGTGAAGACAAGGTAGGGAGATCTTCAGGGGGGTAGTGTTAGGGGTATGTGGGTGGTGGGTTGTAATGTTGGGGGGTGGTATTGTGGGGGGGGGGTTTTTACAGGCAAAAGATCTGTTTTCTTTGGGGCATGCCCCGCAAAAAAGGCTCTTTTAAGGGCTGGTAAGGTAAAAGAGCAATTACATTGTAGCTATCTTAGGGTTTATTTTATAGGTAAGTATTTAGATTTAAATAGGAATATTTTAATTAATAATATTAATATTAATATTAGATCTATTTTAATAAGAATTTAGTTAGGGATGTTAGATTTAGATAGGGTTATTATACTTAATATATATATAATATAATAACGATATTAACTATATTAACCCTAATATAATTAGGGTTAATATAGTTAATATATATAGTATAATAACGATATTAACTATATTAACCCTAATATAATTAGGGTTAATATAGTTAATATAGCTGGCGGCGGTGTAGTGGGATTAAATTAGGGGTTAATATTTTTAAAATAGATGGCGGCGGTGTAAGGGGCTTACTTTAGGGGGTAGGTAAGGTAGATGGGGGCAGGGTAGGGGCTCACTTTAGGGGGTAGGTAAGGTAGATGGCGGCGGGGTAGGGGCTCACTTTAGGGGGTAGGTAAGATAGATGGCGACGGGGTAGGGGCTCACTTTAGGGGGTAGGTAAGGTAGATGGCGGCAGGGTAGGGGCTCACTTTAGGGGGTAGGTAAGGTAGATTGCGGCGGGGTAGGAGCTCACATTAGGGGGTTATAGATTTAATATAGCTGGCGGCGGGGTCCGGGAGCGGTGGTTTAGGGGTTAATATATTTTTTATTGTTAGGATAGTGAGGGGGGATAGCGGATAGAGGGTTAAACGTGTCGGGTTATGTTTGGGAGGCGTGTTAGACAGTATGGGTGATTTTATAACTTTAGTCAGGTTTTGTAGGCGCCGGCAGTTTCTAAAGTGCCGTAAGTCACTGGCGACTCCAGAAATTTTTGCTTACGCAGATTTCTGGACATCACTGGTTTGTCAGACTTACGGCACTTTAGCATCTGACGGCGCTGTATAAAGGATAGCTCGAGTTGCAAGCTGAAACTGCGGGCGGCGGGGGTTCCCTCGCTTTCGCCACAAACTACGATCTTTATCGGATCGCGCTCATGTTCTCCAGAACTGTACACAGTATTCAAGATTTGGTATAACTAAATGATCTGTAAAGTGGCATAAGAACCTTGCTATTTCTGCTACTAAAACCTCTTCCAATGCAACCAAGCATTTGACTGGCCTTGCATAGCATTTCCATAGCCAATACTGCAATACTGAATTTTTCAGGATAGGTTGTGGTTTTAATAGGAAAAGAAGCTATTTCAAAAGGCAAAATATACAAACTATTTGCTAAGGATTTAATTACACTCCAGCAGGTAAAATGGGTCATTAAAGGTGAGAAAATTTACTGTACAAACATCACAGGAGGTCCAAATATCCTTAAAATCCCAACTTTATTTCACATCTTAACATACAGTAACCAGGAGATGGTTCAATATTATATATCTGACATGTTTCGCGCAACACACAGCGCTTAATCATACACAATTTTACTGTACATCGTCCCTTTGAATTAAAATTCTCTTTAGAAAATCAAATGAATCAAAGTAGGTTATTTACTGATATAAAACCACCAGATTAATATTATAATGCTTTACTTTTTATTTTTTTATAGTCTACAAAGGTATAAACCTTTCTACGTATGGGTACACATTCTGTAAGCTATGCCAGATCTCTCTAAATTAAAGTGTAAAGGATTTCTAGACTAACTTAAAGGGACAGTCTACACCAGAATTGTTATTGTTTTAAAAGATAGATAATCCCTTTTTTACCCATTCGCTAGTTTTGCATAACAAACACAGTTATATTTATATATTTTTTACCTCTGTTATTATCTTGTATCTAAGCCTCTGCAGACTGCCCCTTTATTTCAGTTCTATGACAGACTTGCAGTTTAGCCAATCAGTGATGGCTCCCAGGTAACTTCACGTGCACGAGCACAGTGTTATCTATATTAAAAACATGAACTAACACCCTCTAGTGGTGAAAAACCTGTTAAAATGCATTCTTAAGAGGCGGCCTTCAAGGTCTAAGAAATTAGCATATGAACCTCCTAGGTTAAGCTTTCAACTAAGAATACCAAGAGAACAAAGAAAAATTGGTGATAAAAGTAAATTGGAAAATTGTTTGAAATTACATGCTCTATCTGAATCATGAAAGTTTATTTTGGACTAGACTGTCCCTTTAATAAGTAAAGGGCAGCTTCTCTAGTAGAAATGTTAAAATAACCAATTTCCACATTGCTTTGTGGTTTGCATTAAAACAAAACATTTTTATAAATAGGAAAATAAAGAAAACAGTTATTATTTTTGGAGGCAGTTTTTGTGGAGTAGGATAAAGTGTCATTTGCAGAAAAAGAAGTGATGTTTATTTGCTTTTGTTAATGCTCAGACTGGGTATGTAGAGTGCTTTAGATAATACACAGCCTTATGTTTTGTGATAAGCACAAGTTTCTCATGAGATTCTGATTCCCTTTATCTAAGGTCACATCCACATATTTCCGCCTACGTATGTGACAAGTACATAAAAATATTCTTATCAAAAATCAAGTTTCAAAACCACCTAAACTATGGTTTTAAAGGGACAGTCTACTCCAGAATTGTTATTGTTTAAAAAGATAGAGAATCCCTTTATTACCCATTCCCCAGTTTTTCATAACCAATACTGTTATATTAATATCCACCATATGTAGAAATAAAAGTCTTGTGAGAGACAGAGCATTAAATCATTGCAGTAGATTTATTCAAATATACAAACAGGTGAACACCACTCCACACACACCTCTCAGCCACATCTGACGCTTTTCCTGCCGCTAAACGGCACTTCGTCAGGGATATTGACAGCTGCTGTGAACCTCCCTTAAAAAGGCTGAACCCTCGCATACAAATTTAAAGGTACAATACTTCCTCTAAAGCCTTACATTCAAGGTGGTTATACAAACACATTGTTACAAAGTAAAATAGTATAAAATAATCAATACAATGTTGCAACTTGAGCACACTGAAATTAACACATGATTTCACACAAAAAGGAACTTCTAGCCTCATATGATATGAATATATATAACGCTCCGTGTATATAAATGTTATTCTTACAACTCATGACTAGCCTATAATTAAATTTGCTGGTTTGAGAATTAATTATAATTAATATATAAGAGACATTACCTCAATTCATAATGATGACAATATAGTAGGTATTAGAATAGTACATTACAAATGAAAATTAATCTGTTCCAGTTTCAGAATAGTATATTAAGATAGGACCCACAATGTTATTTAGTCCTAAAGTAAAAATAGTTATTCTAGACACTAATAATTTCAAAACTGGAATTATATCTTAATTACCTATATACAATTTTACATCCGAAATCATGTTTATACCCAAAGGACTTCTGGTTTTTAACGTATATATCCAATAGACTTCACTCCTATTGAGGGCTTGAACTCTATTACCCCCAACAAGCCCTCAATAGGAGTGAAGTCTATTGGATATATACGTTAAAAACCAGAAGTCCTTTGGGTATAAACATGATTTCGAATGTAAAATTGTATATAGGTAATTAAGATATAATTCCAGTTTTGAAATTATTAGTGTCTAGAATAACTATTTTTACTTTAGGACTAAATAACATTGTGGGTCCTATCTTAATATACTATTCTGAAACTGGAACAGATGAATTTTCATTTGTAATGTACTATTCTAATACCTACTATATTGTCATCATTATGAATTGAGGTAATGTCTCTTATATATTAATTATAATTAATTCTCAAACCAGCAAATTTAATTATAGGCTAGTCATGAGTTGTAAGAATAACATTTATATACACGGAGCGTTATATATATTCATATCATATAAGGCTAGAAGTTCCTTTTTGTGTGAAATCATGTGCTAATTTCAGTGTGCTCAAGTTGCAACATTGTATTGATTATTTTATACTATTTTACTTTGTAACAATGTGTTTGTATAACCACCTTGAATGTAAGGCTTTAGAGGAAGTATTGTACCTTTAAATTTGTATGCGAGGGTTCATCCTTTTTAAGGGAGGTTCACAGCAGCTGTCAATATCCCTGACGAAGTGCCGTTTAGCGGCAGGAAACGCGTCGGATGTGGCTGAGAGGTGTGTGTGGAGTGGTGTTCACCTGTTTGTATATTTGAATAAATCTACCGCAATGATTTAATGCTCTGTCTCTCACAAGACTTTTATTTCTACATATGGTGGATATTGGTAAAGAATTGCAGCATTTGGAGGTTGCTGCGAAGGAAATTCAAGTCACAGGTTTTCCACAGGTAACACTGTCCGGTGAAACGGATTGTAACATTCATTCCGCCATCTTGCACGAGTGAGGCCGGATAACAGTGAGTAACCAAGTTTGTCCATTGTTTATTTTTGAGAAGGCTACTTCGAAAATTTTCACAACTTCTGTATACTAAGAGTGATACAAGATTCTATACCTGCAATGGGAAGTGTGTTTGTATACCTGAAGACAAACTTTGTCGTTTTCTACCTGATGCACTTGCAAAATACTTGTGAATAACCAAAGTGGAACATCCTGTGCAGTGGTTTCTAGTCCTGTCAATATACCTGCTATATATACACTGTTAGAGATTGACAGTGTTATACTCTAATACGTATCAAAAAATTAGCTAATGGTATTGGAATATATTTGTCCGTGGTTAACTACGGTGTGTATGAGTTTGTCTGTTATATTAATATACTTTTACTTCTTTGATTACTTTGTATCTAAGCCTCTACAGACTGCCCCCTTACCTCAGTTCTTTTGACAGACTTGCATTTTAGCCAATCAGTGCTGGCTCATAAATAACTCCACGGGAGTGAGCACAATGTTATCTATATGGCACATATGAACTAGCACTATCTAGCTGCGAAATCTGTAAAAATGCACTGAGATATGAAACAGTCTTCAAGGGCTTAGAAGTTAGCATATGAGCCTACCTAGGATTAGCTTTCAACAAAGAATACCAAGAGAACAAAGCAAGTTTGATGATAAAAGCAAATTGGAAAATTGTTTAAAATTACATGCCCTATCTGAATCATTAAAGCTTTATTTTTACTAGACTGTGCCTTTAAGTCCCATCCTTACATCCTTAACAAGTCAAGACGAGCAATCAATTAACTTACAGAAATAATGGTGTTTCTTGGAAATAGGAAGGTAAAGGAATTTGTGCTTCAGGGGAAATTCTGAAAATGGGAAAAGAATCTGACCGGAGAGGCCAATATAAAAAGAATATCACCCTATTATATTGTTACAGAAATAAAATATATATATGGGGTCTGCTTCAGGTTGTTAGGAGAAATTTTCACAAGGTTTTCACACTGTTTCACAGGTTTTCAAGGAGTTTAAGTTTTTAAAAGACTTTGTGCAGTGAAAAGCTGTTTTCAGAGGAATCCTAATAAGACATTTTTCATACAAGTTTTGACATGGTTTTTGGATTTACCTAATTCATTCTCCTTACTCACCTAAATCTGCATTTTAGTCTGTTTTGCTTTACATGCTCAGTTTTCAATCATTTCTCGCTCTTATAGTTCAAATGGTAAAACAGTAAACAGCTCACACATTTAAACTGCAAAGCACGTTCATAAAAATATGATAATCATAATGTTTGTTCAGAATTTGTGATGATTTGGACTTTAAAAGGACAGACAATACAAGTAAAAGGAAGCTTTCAAGATTGAGATAAAGCAAGTGGTTTTAAACAATAATCTAATTTGCTTCATTCTCTTGGTATCCTTTACTGAAGGAGCAACAACACACTACTGGGAGCTAGCTGAGCACATTGGTAAGCCAATGACAAGAGGCATATTTGTGCACTAACTAGCAGCTAGCTCACAGCAGTGCATTGTTACTCCTTCAACAAAAGGATACAAAGAGAACAAAGCAAATTAGATCATAGAAATATCATGCATTTTAGATAGTTATATAAAAATATTATTTTATATTTATTTGCATAAAAAAGGTTAAAGGGCATTAGTCAATGTTTAATGTAGGCATCAGAAATTATCTTCTGCATTTCAAAACATCTACAACACATTTAAAACTGTAATTTTTTTTAGAAAAAAACGCATTATTTTGCAAGCCTGTGACACACCCCTTACTAAGCGCTTGGGGCGCGATCCGATATCGATCGCAGTTTGCGGCGCAAGCGAGGGAACCGGCGTCGCCCGCAGTTTCAGCTCGCAACTCGAGCCATCCCATATACGGCGCCGTCAGATGCTAACGTGCCGTAAGTCGGATAAACCAGCGATGTCCAGAAATCTGCGCAAGTACAAATTTCTGGCGTCGCCAGTGACTTGCGGCACGTTAGAAACTGCCGGCGCCTATAAAACCTGACTAAAGTCTAAAACACCCGCACTGTCTAACACGCCTCCCTAACATAGCCCGCACTGTCTAACACGCCTCCCTAACATAGCCCGCACTGTCTAACCCTCTATCCGCTATCCCCCCTCACTATCCTAACAATAAAAAAGCTATTAACCCCTAAACCGCCGCTCCCGTACCCCGCCGCAACCTAATAAAGTTATTAACCCCTAAACCGCCGCTCCCGTACCCCGCCGCCAGCTATATTATATCTATAACGTCGCCGGAGGAAGAATTCTTCTTTGCCGCTTGGAGGAAGACATCGCCGGAGGAAGAATTCTTCTTTGCCGCTTGGAGGAAGACATCGCCCGGATCGGATCAGGAGTTCGGCCCAGTGTGGTGAAGACAAGGTAGGGAGATCTTCAGGGGGGTAGTGTTAGGCTTTTTTAAGGGGGGTTTGGGTGGTTTTAGAATAGGGGTATGTGGGTGGTGGGTTGTAATGGGGGGGGGGAATGTATTTGTTGTATGCAAAAGAGCTGAATTCTTTGGGGCATGCCCCACAAAAGGCCCTTTTAAGGGCTGGTAAGGTAAAGAGCTTTGAAATTTGTTTAATTTAGAATAGGGCAGGGAATTTTTTTTATTTGGGGGGTTTATTATTTTATTAGGGGGCTTAGAATAGGTGTAATTAGCTTAAAAATCTTGTAATCTTTTTTTTATTTTTTGTAATTTAGTGTTTGTTTTTTTTTGTAATTTAGTTTAGTTAATTTAATTGTATTTTTAGATAGATGTTTGTAGTTTATTAAATTTATTGATAGTGTAGGTGTATTTGTAACTTAGGTTAGGATTTATTTTACAGGTAATTGGGTAATTATTTTAACTAGGTAGATATTAAATAGTTAATAACTATTTAATATCTATTATACCTAGTTAAAATAATTAACAATTTACCTGTAAAATAAATATTAACCCTAACATAGCTACAATGTAATTATTAATTATATTGTAGCTATCTTAGGGTTTATTTTATAGGTAAGTATTTAGATTTAAATAGGAATATTTTAGTTTATAAATGAATTAGATTAATTTAATATAAATTTAGTTAGGGGTGTTAGGGTTAGATAGAGTTAATATAGTTAATATAAATACTATAGTAACTATATTAACTATATTAACCCTAATATAATTAGGGTTAATATAGTTAATATATATAATGTAATAACTATATTAACTATAATATACTTAGGGTTAATATAGATAATATAGCTGGCGGCGGGGTAGGTAGATTAAATTAGGGGTTAATCATTTTAATAGAGATGGCGGCGGTGTAAGGGGCTTATTAGGGGTTAATAATATTAATATAGCTGGCGGCGGTATAGGGGGATTAGATTAGGGGTTAATAATTTTTATATAGGTGGCCGCGGTGTAAGGGGTCAGATTAGGGGATAGATAAGGTAGATGGCGGCGGTTTTAGAGGCTCACAGTAGGGGGTTAGTTTATGTAGATGGCGGCGGGGTCCGGGAGCGGCGGTTTAGGGGGTAATAACTTTATTAGGGATTTCGGGGGGGGGGATCGCGGATGACAGGGAGATAGACATTGCGCATGCGTTAGGTGTTAGGTTTATTTTAGCAGATCGCGGTTGACAGGGAGATAGACATTGCGCATGCGTTAGGTGTTAGGTTTATTTTAGCAGATCGCGGTTGACAGGGAGATAGACATTGCGCATGCGTTAGGTGTTAGGTTTATTTTAGCAGCCAGTTTAGGAAGTTACGGGGCTCCAATAGTCAGCGTAAGGCTTCTTACGGCTGCTTTTTGTGGCGAGGTGAAAATGGAGTAAGTTTTCTCCATTTTCGCCACGTAAGTCCTTACGCTGCATATTGGATACCAAACTGCGCGGGTTTGGTATACCTGCCTATGGCCCAAAAAACTGCGGGCGACGGCAGAAATAAATAGGGGCGTAACTTCTAGGTTACGCCGTATATGTGATACCAAACCCGCGCAAATATTGGCGTCGGCGGCTTTTGCGGGCGACGCTTTATATCGGATCGACCCCTTGGTGTTTATCTTATTTCCTTTGCAGTGTCCAATTAGAGATAGATATACAAGATCCTGCATATACCAACCAATCACTGTAGAGCAGGGTTCTCCAAACTTTTTTTCCCAAGACCCAGTGCAATTATACCACATACTTTCACAACCCTATTTTTATGCTTGGTCTGAACATTTCTGAAATAATATACAACAAGATAGCTGCAATTTTTCACAAAGTGACTATAATGTATGTGTACTTTATTCCCAATTTGTTGTCAAATTTAAAGTATTGTATAGGTAATAACACACACATTCAGCACACACACACTCTCATACAACACACACACACTCTCATACAACACACACACACTCATATAACACACACATACAGCACACACTCTCATACAACACACACACACTCTCATACAACACACACACACTCTCATACAACACACACACACTCATATAACACACACATACAGCACACACTCTCATACAACACACACACACTCTCATACAACACACACACACACTCTCATATAACACACACATACACCACACACTCTCATACAACACACACACACTCATATAACACAGACATACACCACACACTCTCATTCAACACACACACACTCTCATACAACACACACACACTCTCATACAACACACACTCTCATATAACACACACATACACCACACACTCTCATACAACACACACACACTCTCATACACCACACACACTCTCATAAAACACACACACCATACAAACTCTCATACAACACACAAACTCATATAACACAAACACACACCACACACCCTTTTATAACACACACAACACACACACTCTCCTACAACACACACACTACACCACACACATGTCGCGACCTAGTAAACATGGTGTTGCGACCCTGCAATGGGTCCTGACCCATGGTTTGAAGAACCCTGCTGTAGAGCATGTAGGATTGTCAGGGTTCTGCATTCTTAAAGGGACAGTCTACTCTAAGATTTGTATTGTTTAAAAAGATAGATAATCCCTTTATTACCCATTCCACAGTTTTGCATAACCAACGCTGTTATATTAATACACGTCTTACTTCTGTAATTACCTTGTAGCTAAGCCTCTGCCCCCCCCTTATCTCAGTTCTTTTGACAGTCTTGCATTTTACCCAATTAGTGCTGACTCATAAATAACTCCACGGGAGTGGGCACAATGTTATCTATATGACACACATGAACTAGCAGTGTCTAACTGTAAAAACTGTCAAAATGCATTGAGATAAGAGGTAGCCTTCAAGGGCTTAGAAATTAGCATTTGAGCTACCTAAGTTTAGCTTTTAACAATGAATTATAAAGAACAAAGCAAATTTGATGATAAAAGTAAATTTGAAATTTGGAAAATACACTTGTGTGGCGCTTACCGTTCCTGCGGGGGTTATATGGTCCGTTCACTGAGCAGCGTCGCTTCAGAGTGTCTATGTATGTCGTCCGTTCCGCTCCTCCATGCAGCCAGCAAAGTTGATTCCGGAAGTAGGGAGCCCAGCCGACACGCCTCTATCAAAGGCGCAAGTAGGATCAGAGAATGCGGTAATAAAAGTAAAAAGGCTTTATTCAATACACTTAAAACCAAAAAAAAGCCGTAGCTCTAAACAGAAGCATACACTGACAAAAAGGGTCTGCTGTGCTGCACTGTTACCCCTTTTTGTCAGTGTATGCTTCTGTTTAGAGCTACGGCTTTTTTTTGGTTTTAAGTGTTTTGAATAAAGCCTTTTTACTTTTATTACCTTTTTGTACTGTCCCCTATTTTTGACTTTTGGACTAAGTAGGTCTGCAGCCCTGTAGCCGCAACAAACTCTCGCATTCTCTAAATTTGAAAGTTGTTTAAATTGACATGCCCTATCTGAATCATGAAAGTTTCATTTTGACTTGACTGTCCCTTTAATGCTGTGTGGCTAGCGAGTCAATTGGATGGAAGGTGGAAACATCACCTCAGGAAAAAAAAATGAATGAAGAAGGCAGGAGTAGGTGGCATAAAAAATAAAAACATTAGAAAGGAATAAAAGGTATTTGCCATTATTGCACATAGATTTACATTGTCCCTTATACATAAAATAATACACAGTTTTGGAATTTTGATTTCTGATTTGTAAATTTACCATCACTTTAATAATGTTTAATTTGATTTTGAAACTAACAGGAAGTGAACAATTAGTCAACATGATAGAAGCTCACAGGCGGACAAAGATCACTCCTACAGCTCTATTGGTCACACATCCTTCAGTTAAAAGAGCAAACTATTTATGTGTCAGCAACATCTGTTCTTTAAAAAACAAAAACTGTAATATGTATTAATATGTCCTTTTTAGATGTCACAAAGTAAGAAAAAAAAACTTTACTGTATAAAAAAAAAATGTTAATTCAAAATAAATTCAAAATGTTAGGGTTACTTGAAGACATCATGAATGAAGCATGTTAGAAATATCATATAAGCTTTAACTAAAGACACACAATAGTCTATCTAGTTATATGTAACATTTTTTCCATTAGCTGCTTATTTTGTTTGTTTGTTTTGTTTATTTCTGATTTGTGAAAAGTTTGATATGATTTAAGTTGTTTAAACAGTTTGTATGTAGGGAATCTTAAAGTTCAAAATGATGGGTAATTCAAAATAAATCATCTAATGGATTAGAATGGTGACTATAATGAAACAAAACAATACCAAATACAATGAGCATAATAGTTGTTTTTTTCTGACATGTTGGAACCTAGGTTTTCTCCTTATCTATCTCTTCTGATGAAGACATTTAGGGACAGATATTAAAACAGAAAATGCAAAAGAAAACGTGGAAACAAGGCTGTCTGGGATATAGGTTTGTTAAAGGGACACTGTACCCAAATGTTTTCTTTCGTGATTCAGATAGAGCATGACATTTTAAGCAACTTTCTAATTTACTCCTATTATCAAATATTCTTCATTCTCTTGGTATCTTTATTTGAAATGCAAGAAAGTAAGTTTAGATGCCGTCCCATTTTTGGTGATCAACCTGGGTTGTTCTTGCTGATTGGTGGATAAACTCATCCACCAATAAAAAAGTGCTGCCCATAGTTCTGAATAAAAAAAAAAGCTTAGATGTCTTCTTTTTAAAATAAATATAGCAAGAGAACGAAGAAAAATTGATAATAGGAAGAAATTAGAAAGTGGCTTAAAATTGCATGCTCTATGTGAATCATGAAAGAAAAAATGTGGGTTCAGTGTCCCTTTAAACTAGCTATTTAATAGGGTTTTCACGCAGTCTTGTTTGCACACTCCTTATTTCCTGTTTTACATCTGTCTTTAATTGTCCTCAGCAGAAGAGATAGATAAGAAGAAAAACTAGGTTCCATTTCTTTATAGAAACTTAAGTAATTTATAGAAACATAGTTCCAGATTACAAGTGGAGCACTAAATATTGCTTTCGTGAAAGCTATATATACGCCCCATTGAGTAATACCAGCGCACGCTAATGTGTGCTGCTATTACAAGAGCCTTGTTCTGATGTCAGGCTCGGCATAAGAACCTTTCTCAGCTCAGCGGGTAAGTAGCACAGCAAATGTTAAATATATATGTATATAACTATATACATATATATTTATGTTTTAATATGTGTATATACAGATATTAACACATAAACATATATATGTATATAAGCATATACATATATATTTACAGGAAACATGCAGTGCCCATAGGCCCACTTTTCCAGGCCACCCTACACCCACCAACTTTTAGCCCTAAATACTGCCTAGTGCCGTTGTTTTTTTCTTGAAAATAAAAAACAGAAATCTAATCTCTGGCTAATTTTCTGAGTGCCAATTGCTATTTTACACTTATATCTTCAATATTCAACAACCAATATAATTGTAAAAATACATCTACATATTATTCTCCGTATCTTTGCTTTGAATACATCATTATTTCAAGCATTTTTGTAATATTTACTTATGTGTAAATACAGCAAATTATGGACATTGCAAAAGAACTGCATTGCTCAGTTTCGGAATTCCATCCTGTTTTGTACATTGTGTGATTAGAGGCATTATGAAATTTGCAATATTTCTGTTATAGATTAACATCTAATTTATTTTTTTCTAGCTTGGAAATGAATGTGTATATGGTTAATTTTCTAACTAATACATTTATTTTCCTTTTTTTTTTTCTCTTTAGCATCATAGAGCTAAGCAATTATATTCTCTGTATAGGATTGTCAGTGTTAAAATAATATACATTAAATATGGGTAATTTCTAAAAGTTTTCAAATATATTAAACTGTACAAAAACTTGGTGTAATTTAACTCCCCCTGACACTACTACTGAATAATCGTACACAGTCTGAGCCCACCCTGTGGGCTGGAGTAAGAGATTTTAGGGAGGGAAGTTAACAAAGGGAATTTACACACTACAGTCAGGATTATAAATACTGGAAACTACATTTGAATGTAGTCCAGTTTTCTAGAGCCGGGTTCTTCCTGTTTGAGAAGCCTTCCACTGGTAATAAACACTGGGATTGCAGTTTAACTATTAATTGATATAAAATATTACAGGTCAAATCATTTTATGTATTTGATGTAGTTGTGGTTCTTATTTAAATAACATTTACTAAAATGTTCAGACTTTGGATGCAAATATTTGTAATGTGTTTTGGTTAAAACTTATACTTATAGATTCAACATAGCTGGAAAGTGGCAGATATTGTTATATTATATATTATTACAACACGGAATGCGTTACAATTATATGAAGCAATTTGGGGGCAAAATATAAAATATTTATTTGTGTGTAGCAATTAAAAAAAGTAATATAGATTATCAAATATAGTTTAAAAATGTATTTTAACTCCCTTTTCTGTAGTTAAACTTTGAGTAAGTTTTGAAGTTCTGAGAATTGAAATTGCAGACTGCAGACTTGTCAAGGTTAATACTGTTATGTATTTGTCTCTATGTTGCTTTAGTTTAGGTGATGTGATAAGATACTGCAAATAATGTAAGGTTTGTTAGCAAAATGGCAGTGGCACATGTTGTCTATTCTCAAAACAAGTCCTGAATGGCTTCTCTGAATAGGACAAGCAGTTGTGGAACTTTGGTTATTGACAAAGAAGCTATCAAGGTGTTAATGTATTCAGAGATGTTCACATTTGGATTGTATGTTAATTTATTGAAAAACTACATGAAAGCCTTGTAATTAAATGTTGTTGTTTTCTTAACAAATAAGAGTCACCTGGGTATTCAAGCGTTCCTCAAACTTAAAATCTAAATACAATCACTGCTCAATAAGAAAGGGGTGAATAAAATATCTCTTTATTTTTATGGGTAAAGATTTACAGAAACATAATATTAGTATTTAGCCTAATAGATGAATATATTTGTTTTGTTAAGATTAGCCACATGCTGTTGGGTTTAAATAATCTCATTGAGCATGGAACAAAGTCTAATTAAATTAAAGGGACAGTATACACTAATTTTTATATAACTGCATGTAATATACACTACTATAAAGAAGAATATGCACAGTTACTGATATACAAATCCAGTATAAAACCTTTTTAACTAATTTAGAAGCTCCCAATTTAGCATGTTGATGAAGTCAGGATGGGACACCCACTGAAATGGGCTGAGGAATCAGGAAGAGCAGACACGCCGCACTCCCCCTTTCCCTGCATATGAAAAGACCCATTAGACAAACATGAGCAAGCAGAAATCTGTAGTATATATCTGATACTGTGTGGCTTGGTTAGGAGGCTGAAATCAACACAATATTTTTTAACAACTATACATTGTTACAAAAACACACACAGATGGGCTATATAAATGTATCCTCTACAAAACATTTATAGTCCCTTTAAAGTTTCTATTGGAAGTGTGAGAA
The DNA here is from genome assembly GCF_027579735.1 of Bombina bombina. Lineage (NCBI taxonomy): Eukaryota > Metazoa > Chordata > Amphibia > Anura > Bombinatoridae > Bombina > Bombina bombina. The sequence continues at coordinate 28,686,370 of NC_069508.1, forward strand.
GGAGGAGTGACAGGCATATGCGCCGGAGAAGGGGAGGGGTTGTATTTGGAAATTTTGCTTGGGGCAGCTCTTTACAGTCATATAAACTTCATTATAGAAGAGAGTGAGAGCCAGTACAGAGATCTGCTAAGATGCTCAGCAGATGATACAATCAGGTGAGAAAAAAAAGGAAAGAGGGTAAAGGGTTAAAGAGACATTAAACACTATGAGATTGTGATATCAAATGTTGAGTTGTATGTAGTAAAAAGCAAGTTTGCAATACACTTTTATTATCTATATTTCCTGTAATTTAACTCTGCAAATTGTAGTTTTTTTTAACCTCACAGAGTAGCTTAAAGGGATATTAACCCCCCCAAAAATATTTCATGATTCACATAGAGAATACAATTTTAAACAACTTTCTAATTTACTTCTATTATCTAATTTGATTAATTCTCTTGATATTCTTTCTTGAAAAGCATATCTAGATAAGCTCAGTCGCTGCCGAATTGGTGGCTGCACATAGATGACTCGTGTGATTGGCTCACCCTTGTGCATTGCTATTTCTTCAATAAAGGATATCTAAAGAATGAAGCAAATTAGATAATAGAAGTAAATTGGAATGTTGTTTAAAATTGTATTCTCTGTCTGAATCATAAAAGAAAATGTTTGGGTTTAATGTCCATTTAAACGTAATTAGTCCCCTTTTCCTTCAATTTAACTATGGAAAATGTTTTCTTAATTCCACTAGTTTTATACAGTAATGGGGGCCACCATTTTGGAATCTAAGTTTTACCTTATCTGTCTCTTCTGCTGAGGTCAAGTAGGGACACATATAAAACAGGCAATACAACTTCCAAACGCTTAACTGAGCAAACAATTACTTGGAAGAGACTATTCAGTTTCATATTCCACACTAGTTACTAGTTTAACAATGGTTACGATTGAAAATAAGAAAGCAGTTTAGGATTTTTGCAGTTTTGCTGAGGACAGTAACTTTAAATGTTTTTATATGGAGGGGAGATTCCAGTTCCACATCATATGTGTTTTAGTTACATTGGCCAGTTTCAGAGATTCATCATGATTAATAAAGAGAAATATGTTGTAACACATTTGATGACCTTTACATTAGAATAACCCTTAAAGGGACAGTAAACACCTTGCAATTTTAATTCATATATTTAGTTATGTGTAGTAAACAAACTTTCATGTAATTGAACTCCAATTGTTTTCTTTTACAATTCAGATAGAGCTTGTGATTTATATCTGTCTAATTTGTTTTGTTCTCTTGGTATCTTTTGTTAGAAAGGATACCTAGGTAGGTTTAGGACCTGCTGATTGGTGGCTGCACATACATGCCTTATGTTATTGGCTCACCCAGTGCATTAACTAGCTCCCAGTAGTGCATTGCTGCTTCTTCAACCAAGAATACCAAGAGAATGAAGCAAATTAGATAATACAAGTAAATTGGAAGTTGTTTAAATTTGTATTCTTTATATGAAGTTTGGTGTCCCTTTAGCTGCAAAACAATGTCAATTTTACTAATAATGTTAATAAGTGTTTTAAATAGATTTTTTTCTAGCAACATTTGCATTGCACTTAAAGGGATAGGAAAATGAAAAATAAACTTGCACGATTCAGATAGAACATATCATTTTAAGACACTTTTAAATTCACTTCTATTTTCAAATGTGCTTCACTCTCTTGGTATCCTTTGTTGAAAAGAATACGCACATATCCTACACTAGTAGGAGCTGCTGCTGATTGGTGCCTGCACACATTTGTCTCTTGTGATTGGCTAAAAAGATGTGTTCAGCTAGCTGCTAGTAGTGCAATGCTGTTCCATCAACAAAGGACAGCAAATTGGATAATATAAATACATTGGAAAGTTGTTTAAAATTGTGTGTTCTATCCAAATCATGACAGGGTTTTCTGTCCCTTTAATCTTCTGTGTCCAATTACAAACAGATATAAATGAGATCCTGTGCGGATAAAGTTATTACTTTGTAGCATGTAGCAGGGTCAGTTCTGAAGTTTTGCTTACACATTCCAGCCTTTTTGACAGCAATTGGGAAAAAAAAAATCATAGTAAAAATTGGTCAGAATAAATTAAATTTCAAATGTTTTTCTTTACTGCCCATAATAAGAGGAAAACACGAAAAACAAAATTTTCTTTCATAATTCAGATAGAGCACTTTCTCTATCAATCATTCTTCATTCTCTTATTAAAGGGGCAGTAAACACCATGTAATAAAAATACCTTTATTTTGTGTTGCTATATCAGCCAAGTGTAAACATTTTTAAAACAAAATAATACCCCTTTTTACTGCAGTTATTTTTTAAAAGTCAAACTTTATCCGCCATTTTCCTTATCTGAAGGAGCCAATTTGGACCAGCAGATTATCAGGCTAGCCATTGCCATAAAGTTAGTATAAAATGAATTTATTTGCAGTTGTTCTCAGTTAAAGCCAATTAGGAACAGATGTGTAGCAGGGTTAGCATTGATAAATCAGCAGTGCACTTTTCATGTTTTGAGAAGTAGAAATTGCTCAAGTTTCAGAACTGAATTACATGTAAAGGGGCAAAATAAATAATGAGAACATATTGCAAAGTAGTTTCATTATCCATAAATAACCGGTTAATGTACAAATCTCAAGGTATTTACTGTCCCTTTATCCTTATTTGAAGGAGCACAAAAGCGCTACTGGGAGCTAGATGAAGACATCTAGTGAGACAATGACAAGAGGCATTTATGTGCAACCTCCAATCAGCAGCTAGCTGCTCGCTCCTGAGCCTACTTAGGAGTTATTGGCAAATAAGGATACAAAGACAAAGCAAATTAGCTAATAGAAATAAATCAGAAGGTTGTTTAAAATTCAATGCTCTATCTGAAGAGTGAATATTTAATTTTGGCTTTACTGTTCCTTTAAACATTTAGACCTAGAATACAAGTGGAGCACTATCGGTAGCTCAGGGTGTGCTATGAATATCGCAAGACCGCATTAGAATTTTTAGACCTAGATTATTCGTGGAGCGCTATCGGTAGCTCAGGGTGCGCTATGAATATCGCAAGATCGCATTAGAATTAGTGTGCAATCTGGTATTACAAGTTCATGTTAAATTGAGAATGTTTAGCACGGCAGTCATCCATTCAGTGCACCTTATATTTTAAAATCCAGTATAAAACTATTTAAAAATGTATTTAGAAGTTCCCAGTTTAGCTCTGTTGAAAGGGTTAGGCTGGGACACCCAGTGAAAGTGGCTGTATAGCAAAAACAGCAGACACTCCCCCCTCCCCTTCCTCTGCATGTCAAAATAATGTCTATAGGGAAAGGTAGTTAGCACAGTCAAGCTATCCGCAAATGTTTTACTTTCAAGTTATAATACGAGTGCAAAAATAAGCGACCCTTTATGGGGACTTAAAGGGACATTATACACCCCCAAAAAATGGGCTATTTAAATAAAGCATTCAAAGTAGATTAAGTTTGTAATAGCAATTTTGCTGCTAAAGCTTCTAAAAATCATGATAAACCTTGCAGTTATTTCACTAACTAAGAATACGTCTGTAATACACAGAGCTAGACAGCAAGGCTTTTTCCCTCAATCTCTAACTAGTGTCCTTACTGCCAGCCCCCATGCTGGAGCTGTCTGTGTAATTATTCACCTCCTACTTTGCAAAACCATTTGAGCATCACGCACAGTCGGCACAGAGCAAGCAGGACCCCGAGTAGCTCCCAGGGAGCCGCCATCCGTACACACAATTATCCGCACATATACCTGGCTGAATAGAACTTCTCCATTATACAAAGCCTCCAAGAACTCCCTCAGG